>NC_089811.1:85000-122500 GCF_029633855.1 Hoplias malabaricus
CATGTCCTGTAAGCAGTGTATAGTAGGAGGTTCCCTCTGGGCAAGTTCTAATGGGCAGCGTCATGTGTGCAATGTTGTGGCGCCTTGTGGGCAGCGTCTTGTTGGCACATATTGCGGGTGGTCATGTGGGAGGCATCCTGTAGGCAGTGCCCTTTGGGTTGTGTCCTGTGGGCAACGTCCTGTGTCACTGATGAAGGGCTAGAGGACGAGCGACACACACTGTGCAGCGACAGATGAGCTACTGTCTCTGACTCTACATCTACAAGGTGGACCAACGAGGGAGGGGTGTCTCACAGAGTGGACAGAGAGTGGACAGAGGGTTTAAAAACTCCAGCAGCACTGCTGTGTCTGATCCAGCACAACAAGTTGGCAGGGGGGGGGGGGGGTCAGTAAAATATGCAGGCATACAGTGGACAGTGGAGCTGAAAGAATGAACAGTGAGTGCAGAAAGCAGGATACAATGGGAACATTAGCGGTCCTAAGAAAGATCCTTGAGGAACACCATACATTACTTATATATTAATATGGTCTGTTTACATTTACAAATGGATGCCCGTCCTTCAGGTTGCATCTAAACCAGGTAAGTGCCATTACTGGTACCTCCTTTTTTTCTTTCTGGTTTGTCCAGTAAGATAGAGGGCTCTATAAAATCAAATTCTGCACTAAGGTCACATAAAATTGCTGTGTCTTAGAACGAGTCTTGAACGGCCCTGAAGGAGTCCAGCTGAACTGAATCCTGGTGTAATTTGGGATTTGGCATTGAGCCTTTTTTCCCCCGCGGTCCCGTGTCAGTGCGAGGTCAGGGATGTTCTCCTCCCGCCGTCCGAGCTGCAGAATGCTGCGGTTGTGTTTCAGATTGATTTGACAGCGGCGGGAGACGAGTGTGACCTTGTTTTCCATTCTCTATCGCTCACCTGTGTTCCTAAGCCTCTATTTCTGCAGAATCTGTGTGAAACAACAGGAACACGTCTCCGCTGAGGGCCTCCAGGGGCCGCCGGACCCTTATTGATGATGTTGCCATGTGGAGGGCCAGAGCAGTTTAATCTCTTTCAATTAATAAAAGCCTTTGAGTGGCCGGGGGGCACGGGTTGCCCCGAGTGCCGAGCCCTGAGGTGAGGCTCACCTTCTCGACTCTAATGAGTCCCTCTCCACTCGGACTGAAGCCTCAGGCTCTTCAGGCCTCGGACTCTGCTGGAATTAAAGCGAGGGCTCTGTCGCAGGGGATCAGTGGCTCTACAGCTTCATACAGAAAGAACTCAGCATGGCAGAGGGACTGACATGTTCCACAGGTACACACTCCATCTCCTTCATCTCCTTGAGCTCCTCTCACACACTCACCACACACCAGCGATTAGGGCGAGAGGAGACGAGAGGGAGGGACAGAGAGGTTTACTGCAGGTGGGGACACAGGAGGACAGAGAGGGGGACCACAGGAGCAGATTTAGGGCATCGGGGTCACATCGAGCCAGACTCTGTTCCAGGAGCTGCCCTCGGGGTCTTTACTGTCCTCAGGACCTCAGTGTTTCTTCTCAGTGAAGGATGGAGCTGCTTTCAGTAGTGTCCCCCTCACTGCACCCAGGCATTGGGATCCACACACACACACACACCACAGGGAGAGCGCCCCCTGCTGGACAAACATACAGCTTCACCCAAGCATTCCCAGGAAGAGGAGGAGGAGGTTGCGTATAAAACTAGTGACCTAAATGTGTTCAGCTTCAGTGCATCCTTGCCACATCGCAACCAGAGGAAACATAGGGGAATGTCTAGGACTCAACGGGGAAGAAGAGGGAATTCAGGCCGGGGGGTTGTTTCCTATTGTTAAGAACTAGAATTAGTGAACACTAGGGGGCAGTGAGCAGTGCCCGGAGCGGTGGGCAGCTCTAGCCACGGGGCCAAGGGGAGCAGTTGGGGGTTAGGCGCCTTGCTCAAGTCATGACCTGCCGGCTCTGGGGATCGAACCAAGCCCAGTTCCCTAACCACCAGGACACGGCACATGGCGAACTTTGTCCCAAATCTACTCTCAGCTCCGACCCCTTGAACACTTTCACCCTCGTGCCCCCTTTTCTCACGTACGACATCATCATCAAACCTCATCAAAGTGCACATTTTAAGGAAGAATAAGGACAGGGGGAAGACTCAGGGGGAAGACTGTGGACAGCAAAATCAAGGACAGGCGCATATTTCGTCCCCGGAATGAAGACGTGTGCAGACAAAAGAGGACATATGGTCACCTTTCTTGAGAGTGTACTGAGCCCTATTTTGGATCCTTAGACTTGGCTAGTATCAGTTTCTCAGGCTGTCGGTCTGGTGTCGACTTATGTGCCCATCACTGATCCCCAACTCTCTCTCCCTTTGTTACACATACGTACACTGTCTGGGCACAGGAGCCAGTGTTTTAAGACCAGTCTAGGGCACTACATAGGAAGTAGGGAGTAGGGAGTCAGCTCACATGAGAGAAGGATCTCTTCTCTGTTAAGTCGCTTCAAAGCTGTGATTTTCAGGTTCAGTGCTGGGGTCTTGTCCTGAATCCCCCTCCTCAGATTCAGACATGAGATTCGATTTCCAGCCCTTGTCACACTGTGTAACTGGGTGGTTATGTTTGAGGCAGAGGCTGTCAGTCAGTGCGCCGGGCCCACGCCCACACGGCAGAGTGGGAAAAGGAGGCAGAGAAACGAGAAAATAAACACCTTCAGTGTCACTTTTGGTGAAATGTTTTGAAGGAAACTGAAATATATCATCAGGGCATGTTATAAAACAGCTGTGGGGACAACTCCAGAGCTTCTGTTTCTGTTGGAAATTAAAAGGGACATATTCCCCTCCCCCTCGTCTCCACAGTGGAACATAGTTCTGTTTCTTAATGAAGCGTCTGTGACCTGCTTTGGTCCAAACCCCACGAGCCCCACAGCAGTGTTCTCCCCCTGTGTAAACAGCCCCTGTTCAGAACGCCCGCTTTCAGCACCTGTTCCTTTAAATGATAATGAGCCGCTCGCTGTTCACCCCGACCCCGAGCGCACAGCAGTGAGGAGCGAGGAGCAGAAGCTCTGGTTTTTAGCCGTTTTCACTCTGTTCTCTTTCTTCTCCGTTTTTACTCAGTGCTCTTATTTCTCCGCGCTCGTTGTGTCTGTTTTGCTGAGTTTAACCTCGTCTTTGCGCTCTCACATAAACACGGGTCCAGCGCTGTGATTGGACGGACTCAGACGAGGGGGCGGGGCCATTCTAAAGTCTCTGCACTTGACGTCAGAAGCGGAGCAGAATCAGAGCGACTCGTTTTATCCTGTGTTTCTGACTCAGGCAGCGCACAGAACACTGACTGGGGTCTTGTTTCACAGTGTGTGGGTTGGTGGGCTATAAATCCTCAGATTTTTTGGTGCACATGCCCCTGACAAAATAATTGAACCAACAATGAAATTAAGGCATGTCACCTCTGCTCTACCACTCTTCAGGCAGTGTGTTTTCCTCCCTATAGATATAGCTAATTTCTTTTCTCTCTCTCTCTCTCTCTCTCTCTCTCTCTCTCTCTCTCTCTGTAAAACGGGTTCTGTAACCTCTGCTCATTTCTGTCTCTTTGTTCTCCTCTAGATCCCAACACATTTGACCCAGACACTCAAGCTCTTCACCTCATTGATTGATCTCTCTCTCTCTCTCTCTCTCTCTCTCTCTCTCTCTCTCTCTCTCTCTCTCTCTCTCCCCTTCTCCTCCTTCCCTCCTCCCTCCGGTGAGAGAGGACTAAATTGAAAGCAGAAACCTGGACTGGTCTCCAGGACAGAGTAAATGTCTTCAGACTGAAAAGTTATCATGTCGAATCAAGATTTCGTTCTCTTATAATAAAAGTAACAACAATAAAAATGTGTTGATGTGCCATAATGTCAACTTTAGGGGGTAACACTGAGCTGTGTTTGTTTATTTGATGTGTGTTAATGTTGTCTTTAGAGGGTGACTCTGAGCGGTGTTTATTTGATGTGTGTTAATGTCGTCTTTAGAGGGCGACTGAGTGGTGTTTGTTTATTTGATGTGTGTTAATGTCATCTTTAGAGGGTGACTCTGAGTGGTGTTTATTTGATGTGTGTTAATGTCGTCTTTAGAGGGCGACTGAGTGGTGTTTATTTGATGTGTGTTAATGTCGTCTTTAGAGGGCGACTGAGTGGTGTTTGTTTATTTGATGTGTGTTAATGTCATCTTTAGAGGGTGACTCTGAGTGGTGTTTATTTGATGTGTGTTAATGTCGTCTTTAGAGGGTGACTCTGAGTGGTGTTTATTTGATGTGTGTTAATGTCGTCTTTAGAGGGCGACTGAGTGGTGTTTATTTGATGTGTGTTAATGTCGTCTTTAGAGGGCGACTGAGTGGTGTTTGTTTATTTGATGTGTGTTAATGTCATCTTTAGAGGGTGACTCTGAGTGGTGTTTATTTGATGTGTGTTAATGTCGTCTTTAGAGGGCGACTGAGTGGTGTTTATTTGATGTGTGTTAATGTCGTCTTTAGAGGGTGACTCTGAGCGGTGTTTATTTGATGTGTGTTAATGTCGTCTTTAGAGGGCGACTGAGTGGTGTTTGTTTATTTGATGTGTGTTAATGTCATCTTTAGAGGGTGACTCTGAGTGGTGTTTATTTGATGTGTGTTAATGTCGTCTTTAGAGGGCGACTGAGTGGTGTTTATTTGATGTGTGTTAATGTCGTCTTTAGAGGGCGACTCTGAGTGGTGTTTATTTGATGTGTGTTATTGTCGTCTTTAGAGGGCGACTCTGAGTGGTGTTTATTTGATGTGTGTTAATGTCGTCTTTAGAGGGCGACGCTGAGCAGTGTTTGTTTATTTGATGTGTGTTAATGTCGTCTTTAGAGGGTGACTCTGAGCAGTGTTTATTTGATCTGAGTTAATGTCGTATTTAGAGGGCAACGCTAAGCTGAGTTTGTTTATTTGAGCTGTGTATCTGTAAATGTTATTAAAAAAAGTGAAAGACTCAGAAACACAACGCTGAGAACCGTTGTGTAAACGTCTTTGCGGTCCTGTTAGCTAAGACGCTAGAAGGTAACATCATTAGCATGTATGCAATCTCTTTTTGTACGGCCACTGCTCCAGCTGTAAATGAACGGGTACAGTTCAGTGCAAATGCTTTGGGAACATTTTTAGATTTCCTTTCATTCAGATTCACATTCATTCGTAATTTACTGGGTTTCATTGCATTTATAAACCCTTTCTTCTCGACCAGAAACACAGTAATATTCATTTCATCTACACATGCAGCAGGACACAGTCTGTGTGTTTCTCCTGAGGCAGAGGGAGGGAGAGAGAGAGAGAGAGAGAGAGAGAGAGAGAGAGAGAGGGGTCTCCAGTGATGAGTTTAGCTTCCGTCTCCTTTGGGCTCCATTTCAGCTTCAAATTAGGAAACACAAAGTGGAATTGATGGGACAGCTGTCTCTCTCTCTCTCTCTCTCTCTCTCTCTCTCTCTCTCTCTCTCTCTCTCTCTCTCACACACACACACACACACACCACACACAGAGACTCACAAAGCTAAAAATGTAAAGATGAGGTGTTTCACATATCTGGGTTCAAACCAGGAAAAACCTTAAAAACACACATAAATAAATAAATAAGTAAATAAATAAATAAATAGAATGAATTTTCTATTGATTCTATTTTATTATTGATTTTTATTAATATAAATAATACAATCTAATTAAAGGAATATATATGAAATGCATTAAATACATTATTTAAATACAATTACAAAGCAACAGTTGTAATAATTTTATACATTTTTATTAATTTTAAACAAAGCAACAATAATTATTAATAATACCAACAGAAACGATAATAGCACACACTAAGAACAGAATTCAGTTTTTCAGCTCGTCTCAGTTCAGTTAATAATCGCTCTCAGTCACAAACGTCACCCACAGCAAATGTTGTGATTTCTGTTTTCTTGTTTCTCTCGTGATATTCCTCTAAATGAACCTCTCCTCCATCTCCATTCTGTTCATCACCTCCTGCCCTCCATCTGGATCCAGTGCATCGTCTGAATCACGCGACTTAAAATGACTTATTTATTGTGATGACGTAAACTTGCCGTTCGTCTGTGAACCACAGAGACTGAGTCGGCCGTCACTGTGTGTTTGGAAAATTCAGAGCTCACACTTATTTTTCACCCAGTTAATGGAGTTTGTCTAAAATCACTCCTTTGTTACAAGCTTGTAGCACAATTTATAGGAAAATACTTAATTCAACATTAGGCTACAATCCATTACTAGGAAAATAATACACATTTAAATTAGAAAAACGTTCAGATTTCCAGATATCGGTTTATTCAGATATTTCTGTGAAGTACAGTCTCATCCACGATGACTCCTTGAATGGGCCTCCAGCCACAGCACGACTCGACTCAGCTCAGCTTTTTCTTTTCCACTGGTCGAATCTCATACCTGGACCCAACCCAAATCTGGTAGCTGGGTTCCAACCGAGCCGAGTAGGTTCTAAATCATGAGGTGTAAACCCTGCAGAGCTCTGATTGGCCAGAGACCTGTCAAACACCACAAAATGCAGAGCTCCAGCATCCAGCCACACCCACTACTCTTTATACGCACATCCAGCCACACCCACGACACTTTATACTGACATCCAGCCACACCCACGACTTTTTATACAGACATCCAGCCACACCCACGACTTTTTATACGGACATCCAGCCACACTCACGACTCTTTATACGGACATCCAGCCACACTCACGACTCTTTATACGGACATCCAGCCACACCCACGACTCTTTATACGGACATCCAGCCACACCCACGACTCTTTATACTGACATCCAGCCACACCCACGACTCTTTATACGGACATCCAGCCACACTCACGACTCTTTATATGGACATGTCGCCCCTACAGTGCTGTATTAAGACATTTCCACTGTTCCCTGTCTTCTAATAAACTGCTTTAAGACATGTTTCTCTGTGATAAAAGCAGCAGTGCTGGTGGTACAGCTGTGTTATGTGACATGACCTTAGCTCTAATAATAAGGTGGTGTGGACTGTGAGGGTTAAGTGAAAATTAAAAGCACATTTCATTATTAAAGCAGCTCTCTGCTGATCTCACACAGAAAAAGGTCGCTTCTGAATAAAGAAAAGACTAAAAAGAAAATGCTTTGGCTTCACGACCTCAAATTATTTTTCATATTATTTTCAAGAAAAATATCCATCCTCACTCTGTTAAAGCTGGGCTTTTATGGATTTAATGAAAAAAATGAAGAACTGTCACGAGATTCCAGCTCACTCCTGAGTTACACATTTACACAGCGTGAAGGATTGTGCGTTAATGTTTAATCATTTCCTAATGTTATAATTACAAACAAACTGTGTAAAATATTTTAAATGCTGATGTTTTACTGGAAAAAAAAAATAAAAATTGATAACGACCAGTGTAATCATCATCATTAAAGGAACACTCATTACACTGACACCTAGTGGCCTGTAGGTTTTAGAGTTTCTGCACCAATGCTCTTATAAACATGGCTACCCTCATGTGGATGACCCACTCTGAGCTCCATAAACTGGATCATTCAGAGACAACATTTTATACTTCATCTCATGTGAGTCACACTTCACAGATGTATTTAAATGCTCTGTAGTTTTGTGGGAAAACGGCTGATTGTTGTTTTGATTGTAAAGTTGGAAGATTATTATTAGATTAATCATTCCATTCCTTAAAGCTTTTGTTTGTTTTAATGAGTTAATCTGGTGTAAAGGCTCTGGCAGATCAAGACCCAACTGTGTCCCATCTCATCTCAGTCTCAAACATGACTTTGACACAATCTGTCTCATTCTCTACTCGAACTCAGTCTTCGTTTGGACTCGGACTTGACTCTGACTTGTGTTCCGGCTCAGTCCTGACTCAGACACAATGGGTCTGTCCCAAAACCTAGTGAGCTGTCTACATAGCGAGCATTTAACCTCATTTACTGTCCCAATTCTTAAGGCACCTTAAATACGCTGCCTACTGAGATTCCTTAATCTGGCTGAATTTTAACGTCAAAACGTTCCTCAGCGGCGAAGGCAATCCCACAATCAACACGAGCACAACTCCCGTTAATTTCCATCTTCTCCCAGAGCAAAAATAATTGAAATTGTGATAAAAATGTGAAGCACAGACTCCAGTGCAGACTCTGAAACTCTGAGGTGACGTTAGCCTCTGAGGGAAGTAAACGCCGTGACATCATCGCTCTCTAACTACACTCTCAGTAATCTGCCTCATGAGGACAGACCACTGTTAGAGCGCTGCCGACTTAAACAGCTGCCTACGGAGTCACTGCCTACTAATGGAGCTCACTAGGTTTGGGACAGAGCCTTGGTCTTAACCTGGCCTTAATGTGTCCTGGCCCCTGTCTAGACTCAGACATGCTGTGGTCTGGAATCTGTAGTGTCCTGACCCTGTCTTGACCGTTTCTGAATGTATTTTTTCATTTTGTTTTAAAGGATTTTATCTCGTGACAATATTAAATTCCATCAACAGATTATTTCACTCGCATCAAAACATACCACTAAACACAGACCTACACCCATCGATAACTCCCACAGGTGTCTGTAATAACAACATCACTCTGTCAAACTCTGACCACAGCAGTGTTTATACACACTCTAATGGATGATGACGTGGCCATAACCTGCTACCGTTTAGTTTCCACAAAGTGTGAGAATGAAGGGATTGTTTACAGAGGCAGTGATGGAGGAGAGAATAAAGGATACTTCTCAGCAGTGAAGTCAGTAGACGGCTGCATTTCTCCTTCTGTTAGAAACCCACTGCAATAATAAAACACCAGGTAAACATTAGAGTTATTTACAATAATACGTCTGTAAACAGCTGCAGGTATCACTCAGTCAGAGGATTACACCTATGTGGATTAACTCTGAAAAACAAAAACTGATTAATGAAGAGCTGTTACTTTTGATGCTGTCCACAGCTGTTGCTGGAACGTGTGGAAACGTGTTTAGTTTTCTATCCTCTGTAATGAGTTTTTCTGTCATCTGTGTTTGTGGATGGAGTTGAAAAATGTTCAGCTTGAGAAGGTAAGCTCTTCTCGTCAGTAAAGACAATCAGGAAAACGCAACGTGTAAATTTTAAAAAGTGGCACTAAACCAGGCTTTAAAAGTGGAAGTCTTCTCACCAGAAGTGTGTCCTGGATCATGTGACCTCTCTCTTTTTCTCTTCGATATCAGAGCAGTAAACCTCAGTTCATGTGTTTAACGTTCCGCCCAAAAACCAAAGCACGGCCCAACAACACCATCTACAAACACTGGCCAAAAACCCCAGCCCAAGTGTGCAACCTAAAAAACACCCTAAACCAGAAACACCTTCAAAAACAAAGCCCTTCACCACCCAAACACACCATCCATCACCACAACCAAAACAAAAAACACCATCTACAAACACTGGCCAAAAACACCAGCCCAAGTGTGCAAACTAAAAAACACCCAAACCAAAAACACCTTCAAAAAACACCCAAACACACCATCCATCACCACAACCAAAACAAAAAACACCATCTACAAACACTGGCCAAAAACACCAGCCCAAGTGTGCAAACTAAAAAACACCCAAACCAAAAACACCTTCAAAAAACACCCAAACACACCATCCATCACCACAACCAAAACAAAAAACACCATCTACAAACACTGGCCAAAAACACCAGCCCAAGTGTGCAACCTAAAAAACACCCCAAACCAAAAACACCATCAAAAACCACCCAAACACACCACCCATCACCACAACCAAAACAAAAAACACCAGCCAAAGCCTCGTACAGAGACACAGCTGAGAAATGAACACAGTTCCACACGTGGCATGGCCTTGACTAAAGGGCCCTGGTTCCTGAAGAATTCATCTCATCAGTTTTTACTGTTCATTTCCTTGTGTTACGGGAGCTCCATTTGTTTCTTTTGTAATGATCTAACTCTAAAATAAGAGAAGTGTTCGCGCTTGTTCTCGGATTGTCAATCCTCCAAGGATGACAGAGAGAGCCATGTAGAAGGCCACGGTTCGGAGGAAAACGTGTTAATTAAACACACACACACACACACGTTTCCCCGGCCGATTCCCCGCGGCTATTAAATGTGGGGATTTACAGTCAGCTGCAGCTCCAGAGTGTGAGTCTAATCACCGCCGAGAAATTACCAGAAATTACAGCCTGATTGGCTTTTTCTCTCAATGTTTCCGTTTTAATTTGCGCTTTTCTTAATTACAGTGGTTCTGTCACCTCTGTCTCTTACAGGAGTCGGATTCCTCAGCTTTAATAATCATTTAAACTGACGCCTTTTTCTGCGCCATAAAAAATAGTATTGTGATTCCTCCCTGAGAAGCATGGAGTTAATTAATCATGCCCAAAAGCACTTTCATATTCATAATCAGAGCCGTGGAAAGTTTTATGGGCCTTCAGGGTTTGAGCGGACTAACGGCGCGGAAGAGAGAGAGTGTTAACTCTTACAGGGGACATGTGATGTAAAAATCCCTTATTCAGTGCATGTTGGCATTAATGTATGGATCTGGAGCCCACCAACCCACACACTGTGAAACAAGACCCCAGTCAGTTCTCTGTGCGCTGCCTGAGTCAGAAACACAGGATAAAACGAGCCGTTCTGATTCTGCTCCGCTTCTGACGTCAAGTGCAGAGACTTTAGAATGGCCCCACCCCTCGTCTGAGTCTGTCCAATCACAGCGCTGGACCCGTGTTTATGTGAGGATATAAAAAAGACAGTATACTGACTCCTAGAATAGAGCCTCTGTTGTTGCTTCTGCAGTACTCAGTACTGAAGAAAGTGCACTATGTATTTTTGGAGGAGGTTAGGAAACAAGCACTATGAGCCCCCCCCCACACCATTGATTTCAGTGCAATGCTGTAAAAAATATTTTTTCATATCATTAATAAAAGCGTTCCTATTAAAATGATCTAATATTTGATGTTGAAAATGAATGCATTCTCTTTTAAATGTTGTGGTGAAACAGTGGAGTCCGGAGAAGGAAAATGACTCATTCTCGTTCTTTATTTAACATGCTCTCAAAAGCAGGCTCAATTAAAACAGAAAGCAGCCAGAGAGCCCAGACTAACCCACACATGAAAAGCCCCCACACTTATCTAAATAGTCCACGTGCTTCAGTGACGGTGACATGAACTAACTGCAAAGACACCAGTCCACACAACACTCTGCCACTAATAACCCCACCATAAAGTCTGTTTAAAACTCCATGTTAACTTTTAATTAACCGTTTTACACAGAGCGCACTTGCTCCCATGAGTCGCAGCCACTGACGTAACCTCACAGCACACCTTCACACAGGAAAGTGGCGAACCCTCTCCGAAACACAGCCCTTTACAGGACGGCTTACACAGCGACGTCACAATACGAACACGACACAGAGGGACATTTCATGGTCTGGCAACTTAATCTGCTCACGCTTCCTCAGCCCCAGCCCCCGCCCCCGCCCCAGAGTGTGAGGGGCTCCTGAGACTCAGAATCTCATGAGGAAGGAACCTCTGGTGAGAGGAAACGCCAACACAAATGTATTAAATGAACTGAGCAAACTCAGTTTGTGTACTGCCTCCGACGAGTTGATAGATGCCCCTTGAGTTTAAGGGCAAGGTCACGCTGTTCCTCCAATGAAATTAATATAAACAAATCTGCACTGAATCATGTTTTTACTGAGCCACAATCTGTCTGCTTCAAAACAGAATAGTGTCGTGTGAGAAGAGAGACAGGAGTAAAGATCTGAAGACAGTTTACAAACAGAGCATTGTGTAAAAAATGTGGAATGATGTGAAAAGGTACATATTTTATTTTGTTGTTTTAAAAGTAGAAACAGCTAATATTTATATATTTTTATTTCTCAGATTTTAGCATGCAAGTGTGGACTGTTTTTGACTACATTAGCTGACAGCCAGGACCTTCTAAACAAAGAAAAAAAAAAAAAACATTTTACTCAGCAGTCTTTGGAGGATTAAATGTCCATTCCCATTTTACAAAGCTCACTGCAGAAAGGAACATAGGCAGAATTCCAGAGTGTCTCTAAGTGTCTATGCAATGTAACTGTATGTAGGAGTAAACGGCTGTAGCAGGTGTGTGTCAGTATTTCAGTGTGTAACTGTATGTAGGAGTAAACGGCTGTAGCAGGTGTGTGTTAGTATTTCAGTGTGTAACTGTATGTAGGAGTAAATGGCTGTAGCTGGTGTGTGTCAGTAGTTCAGTGCTGTAACTGTAAGTAGGAGTAAACGGCTGTAGCTGGTGTGTGTCAGTATTTCGGTGGTGTAACTCTATGTAGGAGTAAATGGCTGTAGCTGGTGTGTGTCAGTATTTCAGTGTGTAACTGTATGTAGGAGTAAATGGCTGTAGCTGGTGTGATTCAGTATTTCAGTGCTGTAACTGTATGTAGGAGTAAACGGCTGTAGCTGGTGTGTGTCAGTATTTCGGTGGTGTAACTATATGTAGGAGTAAATGGCTGTAGCTGGTGTGTGTCAGTATTTCAGTGTGTAACTGTATGTAGGAGTAAACGGCTGTAGCTGGTGTGTGTCAGTATTTCAGTGTGTAACTGTATGTAGGAGTAAACGGCTGTAGCTGGTGTGAGTCAGTATTTCAGTGCTGTAACTGTATGTAGGAGTAAACGGCTGTAGCTGGTGTGTGTCAGTATTTCGTGGTGTAACTATATGTAGGAGTAAATGGCTGTAGCTGGAGTGTGTCAGTATTTCAGTGTGTAACTGTATGTAAGAGTAAACGGCTGTAGCTGGTGTGAGTCAGTATTTCTGTGCTGTAACTGTATGTAGGAGTAAACGGCTGTAGCTGGTGTGTGTCAGTATTTCGGTGGTGTAACTATATGTAGGAGTAAATGGCTGTAGCTGGTGTGTGTCAGTATTTCAGTGTGTAACTGTATGTAGGAGTAAACGGCTGTAGCTGGTGTGAGTCAGTATTTCAGTGCTGTAACTGTATGTAGGAGTAAATGGCTGTAGCTGGTGTGTGTCAGTATTTCAGTGCTGTAACTGTATGTAAGAGTAAACGGCTGTAGCTGGTGTGAGTCAGTATTTCAGTGCTGTAACTGTATGTAGGAGTAAATGGCTGTAGCTGGTGTGTGTCAGTATTTCGGTGCTGTAACTGTATGTAGGAGTAAACGGCTGTAGCTGGTGTGAGTCAGTATTTCAGTGCTGTAACTGTATGTAGGAGTAAACGGCTGAAGCTTGTGTGTGTCAGTTTTTTGGTGCTGTAACTGTATGTAGGAGTAAACAGCATTACTAGGTGTGTGTCGGTATTTTGGTGCTGTACTTGTATTTAACTCTATCATGATAGAAGAACATCAGTCTTCAGCAAATAAAACAACTGACATTAATTAGCATAAACTACATACAGAAAGGAACATAAGCAGGATTCCATAGTGTCTCTAAATGTCTATGCAGACATTTGTCTAATGTCTATGTAGTTTATGCTATTAATTAGCATAAACTACATGCACTGATTTGATTAAACATGATTCATTTCTTAATCATTTGACAACACTAATGAAAATATACTGTATGATTTTATTGAGCTATTGTTACGTCCATTTCCTAGAACTTCTCGAAGCACAAGGAAACCATTCAGCACTCGTCTTCTCCTCGGAAATCTAATGAGTCTAATACTCTATGCCACGTATCTCAAAGCTAAGCTATTAGTGTTTAGTGATGGTTTGAATAAAATATTGAGAGTCTTTAAGGGTTAAAAAGGGAAAGTGCTCAGTTTCTCTGAAGATTCGGCTCCAAATCACATCCCAACATTGTTCTGAGAGGACTGCATTATAAATCTGAAAATTATCACTTATTACCACCGCCATCTGCTGATCTTCTGCAGTGAAGCCAATGAATATTCATCTCTGCACGTGGAGACACCATCTTTCTGTCATTGTTTTTTCATCAGTGCATAGATTATGGATGTGAAAAGATGGAGGCGCTTTGTTCCACAAACTCCCAGTTTACAGCAGAACACTCTTCTCTCAAAATCAAACACGCTGCTGACTCGCTAATCACCGCTCTGATGTCGACATGGCTTCTGAGGATTGCCTTGTTCTTCAATTATAACCTTTCCTCAGAATCTGCAAAGTCTTTGGAGATGCTACACTGGAGGGTGGGACACTGCTGCGAGGAAGTGATGGCATCCAGCTGCATAAACACTCATAAGGAGAGGCTCTAATATTGTAAGATCAGCTCTGGGACAACACTCACACTTGCTGCTGGAGTTTTTAAACCTCTCAGTGTCTGGACTGAGAACAGTCCACCGACCAAAAACATCCAGCCGACAGCGTCACTGATGAAGGACTAGAGGACGAGCGACACACACTGTGCAGCGACAGATGAGCTACTGTCTCTGACTCTACATCTACAAGGTGGACCAACGAGGGAGGAGTGTCTCACAGAGTGGACAGAGAGTGGACACAGGGTTTAAAAACTCCAGCAGCACTGCTGTGTCTGATCCACTCTACACCAGCACAACACACACTAACACACCACCACCACGTCAGTGTCACTGCAGCGCTGAGAATGATCCACCACCACATCACACCTGCTCTGTCGGGGTCCTGAGCGCTGAAGAACAGGGGGAAGTGGGGTAACAAAATATGCAGAACAACAGCTGGACTACAGTCTGTAAGTGTAGAACTACAGGGAGGTCAGTGAGTGTAGAAACAAGGAGGTGGCTTTAATGTTATGGCTGAGGAGTTGTATATATGTCTGTGGAGTGGAGGCCTTCTCCGGAGCTGAGGGAGGATGGTTCTGAAAGGTGAACTGTCAGATCGACAGATTTTCGGTGTTCCTCCCTGTTCCTCCTCTGCTTTTTCCTGAGGGAACACAGTTGGGCTGCTGTCAGTGTAATTAGTGTTTAGTGGACGCAGCCCTGGTCCAGAATGTCACTGAGCGACGGAGCTGACACTGACGAATGGAACGCTGTTCCGTTCCTGTCCTTTAACCACATCTCCGCTCACTGTCTGAATAATTTGGGGCAACCTTTTCATCTGTTCCATGTATGGGTGAATGGCAGCGTGCACAGGACTCTGCGAGTATCCCTGGCCCGGAGGATGTCCAGCTTGTGTCCAGGACCTCACACCTAATTGACCCGTGTTTTTCCCTTCGTTGGAAAACTGCTGTCACAGTTTCCTGATCATACTCGCTGAGGGATGGCTGGTCTAGGTGGAGGGTCAGTGTCCAGTGTTTGTGGAGAAAAATAACACAACAGTATACAAATAAATCATGTAGACTTGCGTCTACATGAGCCATAATATTAGAACCACCTGCCTGCTCAATATACATTAGCAAAACCATATCAAGAAGCCACAGCCCCTGAACATCAGAACCAGCAGATCCACTGGAGGAGATCTCCTCGTAGGAAAGCCTGGATGGTGCTGGAGGTGGTGTCTTTTGGGCCAACAACCATCCACATTAAAACACCTCTGTATCCACCTGAAACACCATATCAATCAATTGGCAAGTGACACTGCATCAATCAGCGGGAATACCATAGGAAGTATGAATAAAATCCATAGCAACCAACTGGAATGCCATATGGATTACCTAGAAACTCCATAGTAACCAGCTGGAATACCACAGTAATTACTAAGAAAATCCATAGCAACCAGCTGAAATACCATAGGAATTACTAAAAAACTCCATAATAATCAGTTGGAATACCAATAAATTCCAAAGCAACCAGCTGGAATACCATAGGAATTACTAAGAAACTCCATAATAACCCGTTGGAATACCAAGAAATTCCAAAGCAACCAGCTGAAATACCATAGGAATTACTAAGAAACTCCATAATAACCTATTGGAATACCAAGAAACCCCAAGGCAACCAGCTGGAATACCATAGGGATTACTAAGAAACTCCATAGCAACCAGCTGAATTACCATATGGATTACCAAGAAACTCCATAGTAACCAGCTGGAATACCATAGGCATTACCAAGAAACTCCATAATAACCCGTTGGAATAACACAAAATTTCAAAGCAACCAGCTGGAATACCATAGGATTTACTAAGATACTCCATAGTACCCAGCTGGAATACCACAGGGATTGCCAAGAAATTCCATAGTAATCAGTTGTGATACCACATACATAACCAACTAAAACAATAACAGCCAACTGGAATTCTGTAGAAGTTACCAAGCAACTACTTGAGAGGCTGCATTATCCCTACATTTCTGCAGAAAAAAAAAACATTTTAATAACAAAAACAATACATTTTCATTGTATTCAAACCATAATAAAAACATCTCCTCTGGTATCACCCTCAGAAACACAGACTGGGTTGAAAATGTAGAAACTGCCCTTTCCACACCCGGTCTCCTCTAAGCTTCTGTGAGCCACATGTCAGAAACACTTCCTGTTGAATTAAAGCATGTTTCTGAGCTTGGCCTTATTTACAGACACTTTCCCTACACTGGAGCAGAAATGTGCACTCTGTAATATCATAGAGACCTTTCCTCCTCCAGATGTGCGACTCCAGCCATGACGATGTTAATTAACGTAGCGTAGAGGATGGATTTATTTGGAACTCTCCTCCTCTGTAAGCTCTACCGCTCTGATGTGGTATTTACTGGAGGAATGTCAGAGCTTCATCACCTCCATCCATCAGAGTTAGGGCTCTGTATCAGAAACACTCCGGGGGGCATTATATACACACACCGAGCATTAGAGCCTGGAGGAGAGGGTGCTTTATGGGATGAGTTCAGTCTGGAAGGTAGTGGAGCTCTTACTCTATAACACTCATAACTCAGAGCTTTACAGGAAACTGAGGCTGGTGTTCACTGCAAAAAGTAAAAAAAGAGGTCTTCAAAAAGTCGTCTTCATAAAAATGATACATTTAGACTTTTTTTCAAAGGTATAAAATCTGATTATTTAAGATTGATCTATACATTATTCAGGAATTAGCTGATTTTAATGGGGAACCATACCAACACCTAGTGGTCTGGATGTACTAAAAGTATTTTAAACATGACTGCCACCAGAGACGTGTTTCCGGCTGAGCTCCATCCCCTTTCCTTTATTGACGCTGTGGGAGCATTTGGGAACTAAGGAAACTCAGTGCTGCAGGTTTGTGAGTGGAGTTCTCTTTCGATATGAAACTCCAGCTGCTCCACGGTCCGTGTTCACCGTCGTCTGACTCTCCTATTCCTGACGACCACAGGAGACAGATCTGGACGAAGGCCGCTCACGCTCACGCTGTTGGAGCACACGCAAAATTAGGCCTGGCACCGTCCTGTGAAAACAACCATGGACTTCCCTGAAAAAGACGTCATCTTGATGGCAGTGTCTGTTTTTCTAAAATCCCTATTTACACCTCCACAGCAATGGTATCTTCACACATGCCGTGGTCACAGATGCTCCCCCCACATAAGGTCAGCACTGTGTTCTGAACACTGTGAGATGAGCTCGGGTCCTGAGAACCTGGCTGTGTTTCTGTATAGAGTTTATAGATCGCCTTATTATTTTTTGTGTAATATAGTTTGAGTTGCATTTCTTGATCCAGCAGCCAACTGGGTTCAATGACTGTAGTTTTCTGAAGTCCTCCTGTGCCCATGTAGTTATATTTATCACAGCAGGATGACAGTTCCTCATGCAGTGCCGTCTGAGGGCTGGAAAGTCAAGCTCATTCAGCAGTGGTGTCCTGTATTTTCCTAGACAAAACTTCCCTATTTCTTCATGAACTATGTGAATTCACACTATCCAAACTCAACTCCAACAGGACTAGATGGAGCCCCATCCCTCTAGAGAACACAGTTCCACTGTTCCACACCCCAGTGCTGGAGGATTTCTACCCATCTGGCTGACTCTTGGCATTGGACATTGATCCAAAGCTTATGTGGCTGCCTCCATTAGATTTGATAAATTATGTATGGAAATTAGATCACAGTGTGTTCACAACGTGTGCCTCTTAAACTCTTAAAAGTGTGGAGTGAGTCTGAATACTTACAAATAGACTGTATTTATCCTGGACCAGACTTCTGTAGAGTGTCTGCCTCACACTTTTTCAGTTAACATCTAGATGTTAGGGGCCTGTAAAGTAAAGCATTAGCAAATAATTGGTGGCATAAATAATGAATTACATGAATGAGTTATAAACACATTAACTCAGCCAGCGTTAGTGATTTTGTCTGAGCCGAAAGTACAGAAAAATAAACTCTAAAAGTGAAACTATAGTTTAAAACTTTCTCATCCATCATCTCTGTAATTCCTCGCATAAACTTGGGACGTGTAAACTCTGTAGTAACGTCTCTGAGATGATTTGGAATACTAAACCAGTCTTCCAACATCAGCTTCTGTCCTCGCTTACATTTATACAGCTCAATGCCATCAACCCTCACAGCAATGTGCAAGTACAGCGCAGTCCTGCCACAGAGGAACACGCTCCTGATGAATGCCCTCATGAACCCATTTCCACAGAACTTTGCGCTGTCCTCAGTACAATGCATTAAATTCGTTTGATGGCAGTCGTTGGATTCCCCTCAGAGCCTCTGAGTTCCTGCAGTGATTTCGCACTCCACTAACACTGCGAGCTTTAGCCTCTTTTCTTCTCTCGCTCTGTTCTTGGGTTCTCTCCGGGCTGTTCCCCCGTTCCTGGCGGTCAGAACAGAGCAGCGGACTGTGGAACTGTGTTTAATTGAGGTGAGGGTTGTGTGTGAACTCCTATAGGTTTAAGCTCATTAAAGCCTAATCCAGCGCTAACACACTCTCTGGGTGAGCCCATAATCGAGCTGCAGTTATAATCAGGTTAAATACAAACGGAGGGAGGAGGGGGAACAGCCGGGAGGGGGGGTGGTGTTACAGGAACAGCCACACAGCTTATATAAGCAAATGGCATTAGCCGTAGATTAGATTTGGAGGGGATTTGTGCAGATGTTTTGTCTGTGTTTTTGTTCATATTTATTAGCACTGTACTGCATTCAGATTATACCAACCACACGCAGTTAACCCCAAAGGCATTCAGATTACCCCAGCCATGTTCAGTTTACCCCAAAGGCGTTCAGATTACCCCAGCCACGTTCAGTTTACCCCAAAGGCATTCAGTTTACTCCAAAGGCATTCAGATTACCCCAAAGGCATTCGGTTTACTCCAAAGGTATTCAGATTACCCCAAAGGCATTCGGTTTACTCCAGAGGCATTCAGTTTTCCCCAAAGACATCCAGTTTACCCCAAAGGCATTCAGATTATCCCAAAGGCATTCAGTTTTCCCCAAAGGCATTCGGTTTACCCCAAAGGCATTCAGATTATCCCAAAGGCATTCAGTTTTCCCCAAAGGCATTCTGTTTACAAAGACATTCATATTATCCCAAAGGTATTCTGTTTACTCCAAAGACATTCATATTATCCCAAAGGCATTCTGTTTACTCCAAAGACATTCATATTATCCCAAAGGCCTTCAGTTTTCCCCAAAGGCATTCAGTTTTCCCCAAAGGCATTCGGTTTACTCCAAAGGCATTCAGATTATCCCAAAGGCATTCAGTTTTCCCCAAAGGCATTCAGATTACCCCAAAGGCATTCAGATTACCCCAAAGGCATTCAGTTTCCCCCAAAGGCATTGAGTTTTCCCCAAAGGCATTCTGTTTACTCCAAAGACATTCATATTATCCCAAAGGCCTTCAGTTTTCCCCAAAGGCATTCAGTTTTCCCCAAAGGCATTCGGTTTACTCCAAAGGCATTCAGATTATCCCAAAGGCATACAGATTATCCCAAAGGCATTTGGTTTTCCCCAAAGGCATTCAGATTATCCCAAAGGCATTCAGATTACCCCAAAGGCATTCAGATTACCCCAAAGGCATTCTGTTTACTCTAAAGGCATTCTGTTTACTCCAAAAACATTCATATTATCCCAAATGCATTCAGTTTTCCCCAAAGGCATTCCGTTTTCCCCAAAGGCATTCAGATTACCCCAAAGGCATTCAGATTACCCCAAAGGCATTAAGTTTTCCCCAAAGGCATTCTGTTTACTCCAAAGACATTCATATTATCCCAAAGGCATTCTGTTTACTCCAAAGACATTCATATTATCCCAAAGGCATTCTGTTTACTCCAAAAACATTCATATTATCCCAAAGGCATTCAGTTTTCCCCAAAGGCATTCGGTCTACCCCAAAGGCATTCAGATTACCCCAAAGGCATTCAGTTTACTCCAAAGACATTCAGATTATCCCAAAGGCATTCAGTTTTCCCCAAAGGCATTCGGTTTACCCCAAAGCATTCAGATTATCCCAAAGGCATTCAGTTTTCCCCAAAGGAATTCTGTTTACTCCAAAGACATTCATATTATCCCAAAGGCATTCTGTTTACTCCAAAGACATTCATATTATCCCAAAGGCATTCTGTTTACTCCAAAGACATTCATATTATCCCAAAGGCATTCAGTTTTCCCCAAAGGCATTCAGTTTTCCCCAAAGGCATTCGGTTTACCCCAAAGGCATTCAGATTATCCCAAAGGCATACATAGTATCCCAAAGGTATTCGGTTTTCCCCAAAGGCATTCAGATTACCCCAAAGGCATTCAGATTACCCCAAAGGCATTTTGTTTACTCCAAAAACATTCTTATTATCCCAAATGCATTCAGTTTTCCCCAAAGGCATTCCGTTTTCCCCAAAGGCATTCTGTTTACTCCAAAGACATTCATATTATCCCAAAGGCATTCTGTTTACTCCAAAGACATTCATATTACCCCAAAGGCATTCTGTTTACTCCAAAAACATCCATATTATCCCAAAGGCATTCAGTTTTCCCCAAAGGCATTCGGTCTACCCCAAAGGCATTCAGATTACCCCAAAGGCATTCAGTTTACTCCAAAGGCATTCTGCTTACTCCAAAGACATTCATATTATCCCAAAGGCATTTTGTTTACTCCAAAGACATTCATATTACCCCAAAGGCATTCTGTTTACTCCAAAAACATCTATATTATCCCAAAGGCATTCTGTTTTCCCCAAAGGCATTCAGTTTACTCCAAAAACATTCATATTATCCCAAATGCATTCAGTTTTCCCCAAAGGCATTCGGTTTACCCCAAAGGCATTCAGATTACCCCAAAGGCATTCTGTTTATCCTAACCATGTTCACATGTTCCTAAAAGTGTTAAGTTGGTCTTAACCACATTTAGGTCATACAAAACGAATTCAGTTTGTCTTGAAGGATTTCAGCTCATCACAAATATGTTCAGTTCTTCCCAGATGGTCAAGAAAGCTGCAACTGAATCATTTTCTAAAGCATGGCTCTGATTTTTGCAGGAAAAACACCCTGAACCACAGCCCCAAACCACTATCCCTCCTCCACCACATTTTACTGTTGGCTCTCTGCCTTCCAGGATTTAGGACGCTCCCCATTCCAGACTGATCATCAGACGGCCAGATAGCGAAGGGTGATTCATCCGTCCAGAGAATATGTTTATGGTCTTCTGAACAGAGATGTCCAAACCTTTTGCACACATTCGCATCTACAGTTAAGACACAAGATGAAGAGAAAAAACTAAAGGGACGGTTGCATCAAGCTCAAATACAGGCTCAATTTTACGGCTAATTACACAATACCACAACAGCAGTTTAACGCAGTCAACTCGTTAGCTGCCAGCAGCCATCCTTCTCTTCCTTATTGTTTCTGTCCGAGCCGAAAGTGGACAGCATCGTAAAGTTAAAGGCTGTTTGTGGGCGAGAGCGATGTCCAATTACATAACAACACAATAACGTCCATTAGAGTTCTCAGCAGAGCAGCTGGAGCAGATAAACCACTAATGAGAGCTTCGCTAATCAGGAGAGAGGATGAGCTCTGATGAAAACATGAGAACAGAGAGAGAGAGAGAGAGAGAGAGAGAGAGTACATAAACATATAATGTATATACACTGCATGTCCAGATGTTTGTAGACACATCATATGATGGTGACTTACTTCAAAATGCACCCATTGTGGATAAACCTTTAATATTTAAGAAATGCTGATTCACACAGTGCCTGACTTCACTAACATGTATGCACTGCCATCAAATCCTCATAGTAATGTTCCAACATCAAGTGTTCCTTCCCACAAGAGTGGATTCTGTCACTGATTAATATCCTTAATACCATTTCAGAACACGGTGGCGCAGCAGCACCCAGCTTAAATAATTTGTTGTTGTTTTTTTTGTGGTTCCGTTTTTTCATCTATATTTGGTTCCACACCGTAATCCCCTCCCACTGCCAGTAAACAGCCGTGTGAATAGTTGAGCTCCTAATTCAGTGTCTTGTTTTTGTGTGTGTCAATACAGCAGAGACACAGCAGGAGACATCTGTCAGGAACACACATCACACACTCTGTCCGTTGTCGCTGTTAAACGCTGGATTAACTCAGAGCAGGAAACAGTGAATGCAGATTAACAGCTGCGTGAAATAGCTCTGAGGCTGAAGGGTTAAACGAGGTAAAGCCATTGTTATTTGTTTTTTTATTATTATTCCTCTACCTACGGCTGGCTGCTCTAGTTTCACACTGGATGTGCACTGCATTAAATCTAAGATTAGTCCTCTCTGTGTGTAGAAGGTCCTCCCCGAACGACAAAACAAAATAAAGTTTAAATTAAAAAAAAAAAAAAATGGTGACGGAGGTGAGCTTCCTGCTGAGCTCCATTACATTTCCTTTTACTGACACTGTGTAAGCATTCAGGAACTGAGGAGAAGTTTGTGAGTCGTGCCCTCGCCTGATACGACACTTCAGCCGCTCTATAGTCTCTGATCTCTGCCTGATTCTCCATGACGACTGCGCTCTTAAAAGTAAAGGAGCTACAAAGGGTCCTTTGAGCGATGCCACAGAAGAAACACATTTGTTTCCTTAAAGAACCACGTGTTTTTAAGAGATGTGTGAGTTTGAAGAACCTTTTAAAGGTTTGATAATCCATCTCTCGCTCTTAAAGGTTCTTTACCCATTTAAAGGTATCAGTAAAAATGATTCTTTTGGCTCCATAAAGTGGTTCTTCTACGGCAGTCAGAAATGGAATCTTTTGTAGCACCTTTTATTTTTAAGAGTGTAGCAGACAGATCTGGCCATAAGCAGCTCACGCTCACGCTCACGCACGAAGACACGCTTATTGGAGCACACGAAGAATGAGGCCTGGAATCATCCCGCTGAAACAACCATGTACTTCTCTGAAAAATACGTCACTCTGATGGCAGCGTGTGTCTCTCTAAATTCCCAGTGTCCAGTCACTGATGAAGCCCACCCCAGACCAGGACTTGATGGTCCATTTTGTCTTGGGCCCAGAGAACTCAACAACATGAGTGTTTCTCCTGCAGAGTCGTCTGAGGGCTGGCCTATTCAGCAGTGGAGTAAGGCCTTGTCCGACACAGACAGACTTCTCAAATCTATTACATACACTACAGGGTGAAACAGAAAGTCAAAGAGACCTGTATTCATTCATCGTCTGTAACCCTCATCCAGTTCCGGGTGGCAGTGGGACTGGAGCCTACCTGGAATCACTGGGTGCAAGGTGGGAACACACCCTGGAGGGGGCGCCACCTTTCTGAACGGTATAAAACTAATCTCTCTCTAATATTCAGAGGAGGTATATTTTCACCATCCCCTCGCAGCAGAGCCACCTGTGAGTGCAGTGAAAGACATCGCTGTTCTGAAAGTAATCAGATGGACAGACAGACGGAGAGGAACACCCTCCTCTGAACATGACAAATCCACGTCGGGTAATCCATGTCACGGCTCATTCTGTCTCCCTGGATACGGACGAGAAGAAATGGAGAGAGACAGAATATCAGCGAGAGATTAGAGTCCTTCTCAGGGAGGATTTCTCTGATTTTTCAGTGGGGTTTCACTGTAGCATCAACATCTCGCTCTTATCAGCGCCGCACACCGTTCTGAGAAACCCAAACCCGTTCTAAAACCCGAATCGTTTTGTTTATGCTGCAAACATCCTGCAGGATTTATATCACCACAATATCTGTTTAAACTGCTGCTAACGTGGCTCTGGAGCTCAGCACACTCGGAGGAGGACACTAACCACTAACATCTGCTTCCACAAAATCACAGTGAGAACGTGTCCAAAAGGAACTGGTTCAATAAACTTCCCATTTTTATTTCCCTCCGTCTCCGGTATTGTTCTTGTTTGTGGAGATATGAGGTTTTTTTTTTTTTTTTTTTTTTTTTTTTTGGGGTATTAATAAACACACACACACTCTGTGGTGGGCAGCGGTTGGATGTGTGGCGTCCACAGTGGCGGCTGTTGGACTGTGGATGTTGAGGGAGGAGACAGCATTGTCCTGTTTTTGTCCACAGCTAAAGTCCCGTGAAGGCCACGCTGCCTCAGTAAAGGACTCTCTCTCGTCTCATTTCCTCCGGTCTGAGGTGGAACCGGAGAAACCCGCGGACCGCAGCATCTTTCTGGAGTCAGCGCCCTGCTCCTGAGGAGCGTGGGATTGTTTAAGGCGCCGAGGCGCTTGGTCATCAGCTTTAAAAATGCTCTGGGCTCGACGGGGAGGAGGAGGGGGGTCTGAGAAACGGGACGAGCGTCGGGTTTGAAAGAGGCTTTATCCCAGTCCCTGGCTTTAATGGACTTAAACACTTCAATGGTGAATGAAATTGAATATTTCAGACGGCTGTTCCGAGAGGAAACGGCTCCTCTTCGGCTGGGGGCTGCAGGTTTTAAATCTCGGAAGTAAAGCTGCTCTTTAGGAACGCCTCTGAAAGCAGCAGGACATTATCATCTCTGTTAATCTCTCACTTAATTATTCAGCACTTCATTAACTCCTCAAAGTCGTCACATTTCCACCATAGAAATATGTAAATGAAGCCTGTCTCTGTTACTGAGGACTCTCAAATGAACACACACACACACACACACACACACACCAGACGAGTACCATCACACTGAAACCGTCCACAGGTGTGTGAGAAATTATCCACAGGTGTGACTGAGTGAGTGTGTTTGACTGAGTGAGTGTGTGAGTGACTGAGTGAGTGAGTGTGTGAGTGACCGAGTGAGTGTGTGAATGACTGGATGACTGGCTGAGTGTGTGAGTGACTGGGTGAGTGTGTGAGTGACTGAGTGAGTGTGTGAATAACTGGGTGAGTGTGTGAGTGACTGAGTGAGTGTGTGAGTGTGTGGGTGACTGAGTGAGTGTGTGAATGACTGGGTGAGTGTGTGAGTGACTGAGTGAGTGTGTGAATGACTGGGTGAGTGTGTGAGTGACTGGGTGAGTGTGTGAGTGACTGAGAGAGTGTGTGAGTGAGTGTGTGAGTGACTGAGTGACTATGTGAGTGTGTAAGTGACTGTGTGAGTGACTGGGTGAGTGTGTGAGTGACTGGGTGAGTGTGTGAGTGACTATGTGAGTGTGTGAGTGACTGTGTGAGTGACTGGGTGAGTGTGTGAGTGACTGGGTGAGTGTGTGAATGACTGGGTGACTGTGTGAGTGACTGACTGAGTGTGTGAGTGACTGGGTGAGTGTGTGAGTGACTGGGTGAGTGTGTGAGTGACTGGGTGAGTGTGTGAATGACTGGGTGAGTGTGTGAGTGACAGAGTGAGTGTGTGAGTGACCGGGTGAATGTGTGAATGACTGAATGAGTGACTGAGTGAGTGTGTGAATGACTGGGTGACTGTGTGAGTGACTGGGTGAGTGTGTGAGTGACTGGGTGAGTGTGTGAGTGACTGAGTGAGTGTGTGTGAGTGACTGAGTGAGTGTGTGTGAGTGACTGGGTGAGTGTGTGAGTGATTGGGTGAGTGTGTGAATGACTGAATGAATGACTGAGTAAGTGTGATAGTGACTGGGTGAGTGTGTGAATGAGTGAATGAGTGAGTGTGTGAATGACTGGGTGAGTGTGTGAGTGACTGTGTGAGTGTGTGAATGACTGAATGAGTGACTGGGTGAGTGTGTGAATGACTGGGTGACTGTGTGAGTGACTGGGTGAGTGTGTGAATGACTGAATGAGTGACTGGGTGAGTGTGTGAGTGACTGGGTGAGTGTGTGAGTGACTGAGTGAGTGTGTGAGTGACTGAGTGAGTGTGTGGGTGACCGAGTGAGTGTGTGAATGACTGGGTGAGTGTGTGAGTGACTGAGTGAGTGTGTGAGTGACTGAGTGAGTGTGTGAGTGACTGAGTGAGTGTGTGAATGACTGGGTGAGTGTGTGAGTGATTGGGTGAGTGTGTGAGTGACTGGGTGAGTGTGTGAGTGACTGAGAGAGTGTGTGAGTGAGTGTGTGAGTGACTGAGTGACTATGTGAGTGTGTGAGTGACTGTGTGAGTGACTGGGTGAGTGTGTGAGTGACTGGGTGAGTGTGTGAGTGACTGGGTGAGTGTGTGAGTGACTATGTGAGTGTGTGAGTGACTGGGTGAGTGTGTGAGTGACCGGGTGAGTGTGTGAATGACTGAATGAGTGACTGGGTGAGTGTGTGAATGACTGCGTGACTGTGTGAGTGACTGAGTGATTGTGTGAGTGACTGGGTGAGTGACTGGGTGAGTGTGTGAGTGACTGGGTAGTGTGTAAGTGACTGAGTGAGTGTGTGAGTGACTGGGTGAGTGTGTGAGTGACTGAGTGAGTGTGTGAGTGACTGGGTGAGTGTGTGAGTGACTGAGTGAGTGTGTGAGTGACTGGGTGAGTGTGTGAGTGACTGAGTGACTGGGTGAGTGTGTGAGTGATTGGGTTAGTGGGTGATTGATGCTCTTGATTCTAGATTGACTCTGGACCCACTGTGGCCCTGATCAGAATGAAGTGTTTACAGAATGTGAATGAATGGGTTGGGAGAGTGAGTGAGGGAATGAATAAATGGATGAACGGATGAATGAATATCAAATCTCAAGTCATTTCTCAGATGATGACTATTGTTTTTCACAGGTCCCTCCCCCTAACAGCCCCCCCCACACACACACATCTCATACACCTCACACACACACACACCTCACACACAGAGAGGAACAGAGGAACCGTGTTCTGATGAAGATCCAGAACTACATCCTCCAACATCAGCCTCTGACCTCTCTCTAGTTCATGTGTCCGAATGCCATCAGGTCCTCACACCACCTGTCTGATATTTAGGAGCAGAGACCGGGCTTTGTATGAAGACGGTGTAACGGAGTGCGTTATGAAGCCGTACCGAGATAAATCACAATCACAAACAAACAGGAGAGGCCTATCATTACGACGCCGAGGTGTTCAGGGGAAAGTGGAGATGCAGGTTCTGTGGCAGGCTGTAATTACTGTTAATTACACCCCTGCCACGAGCGAGGGGCTGAATTAGAACCGGTTCTGAGCCTCATTTAGATTCAGTAATCAGACTTCTGATTAGGCCTGATACGCCGTCTGCAATTACAAGTGTAGATCTGCTGATTCTGAGCCGGAAAAAAGCGCAGAGGAGAAGAGAGACGAAAGAAAATACAGCGTGCAATCAAGGTAACTCCCCAGGTAGCCCTCCACTCGGCCCCAAAACAATATTTCCCTTAACCGCCGCATCATATCAAACTAAATCCTGTAACTGTCAGTCACCCGGCAGCAGCGGGACGACGCAGAATTGTTTTCCTTTCGTCTGGAGAGCTGTTTTGATTTGGTCTGGATTTCTCTCCGGTCACTTTCCATCAGCGATGGACTTGTGTCCAATCCCAGGACAAGTGTTAGAGAGGTTTAAGGGCGTGAAAGGAAGAATTGTATAAAACATAAAGTAATAAACCACACGGGACCCTGCTGCACACGGAGCTGATCACAGGTGCGAGGCGCTGTAGGAATAATATAACACTGCTGCTTTACCTCGGGCTCTTCCTGCAGTGAAATCCCTGTAATGTGTGCCACTGTTATTGCTTTTAAAAACACAACCAAGAGACTGTGCTTTACACTGATTCTCATCAAACTACAGGCTTTTCACACAATGGAGAAGAAAAAGTAAAAATACGTCTATTTTAAAGAGAGAGACGACCTGGTCACAGGCAACTAGACATAAAGACGCCTACAGAGAAGAGAAGAGAAGCAAGAAAGAATGAGGAGAAGGGAATGGGAAGAGAATATATGATAAGAGAAAGGAATAAGAACGGGAGAGGAAAGAATGAAAAAAGATTAGAAGAGAATGATAAGGAAAGGGAAGAGAACAGCAGAGAGAAAACAAATGAAAAGGAAGAGAAGAGAGACAGATACTGACAGACAGACAGATAGAAACAGACAGAAAGACAGAGAGAGACAGATAGAGAGAGACACACACAGATGGACAGAGAGACAGAGAAACAGAGAGAGACAAAGACAGACAGACTGAGAGACAGACAGAGAGACACAGAGAGACAGACATACACTGACAGACAGAGACAGACAGAGAGACAGACTGAGACAGACAGAGAGACAGACAGAGACAGACACAGACTGACAGACATACACTGAGACAGAGTGATGGACAGACAGACACAGACAGAGAGACATACACTGACAGACAGAGAGATGGACAGACAGACATACACTGAAAGAAAGACAGACAGGGAGAGAGACAGAGACAGACAGACATGCACTGAGAGACAGAGAGACATACACCGACAGACAGAGAGACAGACAGACTGTAAGTGACAGTGCAGTGGTGTGGTGCTGATGGAGGAGAAGCTCAGGGCTCTGTGAGTGAGTGTGTGCTGTGGTCAGTGAGGGTCGAGTCCGAGCGGAGGACACCGAGCAGCTGCTGAGACACATCTGTATCACTCCTGAGTTTCACTGTAGTGAGAGTTACACCCACTGCTCCCTGTCTCACACTCTTCACTGCGACAGAGGACAGAACTTTTCTGAAAGAGCTGCCAAACTCCACACAAACCGTAATATCAAATATTAAAGCGCTATTGTTTATTTAAGAGCCGAGATTTGTCTCAATAACTTTACTTTCTGCTGCTGTTATGATTCATATTTGCTGTTGGCTGCAGGGAGCCAAGGCCGGCAGCTCCACTCTCAGACTGCTCTGATATAACCACGGACACAGGTGCAGTGTCAACAGGAAAACGCAGGAGAAGTAAACATGAAAAATAACCAGCGAAATAAAAATAACATGAATTTAAATGACTACACCGTAACCGTGGACACGGGCGGAGTCCTCCATCAATGAACTCACCCTGTAACACTGTCTCTTCAATCTGCAGCAGACCTGCACCATTTACAGAGGGCACAATCTCTAGATCGCTCTGAAAATGTGTGTGTGTGTGTGTGTGTGTGTGTGTGTGTGTGTGTGTTTGTAGGGGGTGGTTATTACAAACCCACTATTCCCCAGGGGAAACTGTCCCAACAGGGGGAACAAAATCACTTCTTTCCCACCCTCCCTTCAGATTACAGCCTCGGCTTCAAGGACAGAGCGGACATCTGAGAGCTTTAGAAGCAATGTGGAGGAAATGTGTTCTGTAACCAAGGAAACCTGCATGGTAACCAAGAAAACATACTATAACTGAGGAAATGTTTACTGTAACCGTGGAAACCTAATGTAATAATGGAAACGTACTGTAGCCACCGAAACGCGTACTGTAACCAAGAATACATAGTATAAACAAGAATGTGTACTGTGACTGTGGAAATGTACTGTAACCAGGGAAACGTGTACTGTAGCCACAGAAACACATACTGTAACCAAATAAATGTGTACTGTAACTAAGGAAACCTGTAGTGCTATGGAAACATGCACTGTAACTGAGGGTGTGTTCTGTAACCAAGGAAACCTTCACGGTAACCAAGAAAACATACTATAACTGAGGAAATGTGTACTGTAACCGTGGAAACCTAATGTAATAATGGAAACGTACTGTAGCCACAGAAACGCATACTGTAACCAAGAATACAGAGTATAAACAAGAATGTGTACTGTGACTGTGGAAATCTACTGTAACCATGGAAACGCGTACTGTAGCCACAGAAACACATACTGTAACCAAATAAATGTGTACTGTAACTAAGGAAACCTGTAGTGCTATAGAAACATGCACTGTAACTGAGGATGTGTTCTGTAACCATGGACATGTACTGTAACCAAAATATGCGTACGGTATCCAAGGAAACATATTGTAATGGTGCTATAATCAAGGAAGCATATACTGTAACCAAGGATACACTTAATACAGCCAAAGAAACACATGTGCTGTTACCATGGAAACGTGTACTCTTACATGTGGTGGTTTGGTGGGGGCCTAGCAAACTCCGCTACTGTAAAAAAGACCAGATCTGCACTGTTCACACTCGGAACTGGCATCAGACTGAAACTGGTAGAGCGTTGAACCTGAATCATACCCCACCCCCACCCCCACCCCCCAGCTGAAGCTGCCTCAAAGGAGGGAGGGGGGGTTAAATCTCTTCTTTCAACACCTCCCCCCTCCACCCCTCTTCGGATTAACCTTCGACTTCAAGGACAGAGCGGTCATCTGAGCTTGACCCGTGAACACCTCTCACTTCTGAGGGCTGGAATAAAAGCAATCTGGAGGAAATGCTAAGCCAGCTGTAGCCCGGCCTGAGCGCTGTGGGGGGACAGGGAGGGCCTGGGTGAGGTGGGGGCTCTCTCTCTCTCTCTCTCTCTCTCTCTCTGTTGGAGGACACAGTATCGATCGGCCCTAGTGTCAGAGCAAACTCGCCTCTAATGCCTCAAAAATAAGTGTATGGTTTACTAAGTCAACACTTTTGCCGCTGCGCAGGTGGAACTCTGGGATTTATTTCAGAAAAGAAATAGAGTAAATCAATCGCGCCCCGGGGCGGGTTATTAAAGCCCCGGCCTCAAACCCTTCTGCCGCCCCAGACATCATCATTATTTCTGCCTCTCACAAACAATCGCTGTTTCTGCCGTCTCTGCGCCACCGTCCGACATTCCTCCGTAAAGCCCCAGACACGTTTTCATTCTCAACATCAGCTGTTCTCAACATCGCTCGCTGCCACTGCACTCAGCTCTGGGTTTGTTCAGTGAAACACAACACAACAGAACAGAAGCAATGAGTTTAAAAACCGACTCTGTTCCCCCTCGTCTCCACAGTGGAACACAGTTCTGTTTCTTAATGAAGCGTCTGTGTCCCGCTTTGGTCCAAACCCCACAGCAGTGTTCTCCCCCTGTGTAAACAGCCCCTGTTCAGAACGCCCGCTTTCAGCACCTGTTCCTTTAAATGATAATGAGCCGCTCGCTGTTCACCCCGACCCCGAGCGCACAGCAGTGAGGAGCGAGGAGCAGAAGCTCTGGTTTTTAGCCGTTTTCACTCTGTTCTCTTTCTTCTCCGTTTTTACTCAGTGCTCTTATTTCTCCGCGCTCGTTGTGTCTGTTTTGCTGAGTTTAACCTCGTCTTTGCGCTCTCACGTAAACACGGGTCCAGATGGAGATATCATCCCTCCACCGTGTCCTGGGTCTAACCCGGGGCCTCCTCCCAGTTGGCCATGCCTGGTGTACTGCACCTCCAGCAGGGGGTTTCCTTATCACATGCCCATCCACCTCCATTGTCTCCTCCTGATGTGACTGATCTACAGCTCTTCTCCAACCTCCTCCCACTCCCCAGATCAGAGAGAGGCTCTAACTAACCAGAGCAGGTCTGATGTGCCCTTTATATTTCAGCAGATATATTTGTAACAAATGGTTTTACACTGAGAGCCAAGGATCATTCGTCCTCCTCCTGAAACATACGAGGGCAGCCATTTTCATAAACTACGTAAAAACAACGGGAATATATTTTAATGGAAATTTAAAATGTAAAAAAAACACCATAAAAACGGTAACCATGGAAACTGTAGAAAGCTGTAGGGTAACTATGGAAACAGCTGTGATGCAACCACAAAAACAACTGTAACGTGACCTTGGAGACAGGTCGAGGTCATCGTTTTTACTTTCAGATCGATCTCAGTTTCTGCGCCGCATTTTTATTTTCTCTCTCAGTCTCCGCCTCCTGTTCCACGGCCCACCGCTCGGTGTTTGTTCTGCGTTTGGAAAAAAAACAAGGTGGAGAAGGTCACTGCGGAGCAAAGCGAGGCACCACCACAGAATAATTGGAGGCGTCTGATCTTTGCCTCTGTGCAGAGATCATTAATCTCATGTAAAACCAGCTCTGGAATGTTGCACTGTCTGCAGAAACATTTCACGTCGTATCTATCTCACTTTATCTGTGTATATATTGCAGTGTGATACTTTTGGGGCCAGAGGGGTATTAAGCCCCCAGCACTGGGCTGTGGAAAAGTGGAATGGTGTTCTCTGCAGTGATGAATGCCCCGCAGCATTGATCTCTGTTCTCTGAGAGGGAGTGTGGAACTTCTCCAGCATCTCCTGATGCTTAATGCCATCAAATCCTCACAGCAATGTTCTAACATCTGGGTGTAATGCCTTCCCAGATGATTAGAGACTGTCACTGCGGTGAAAGACAGGAACACACTCATGAAAACCCCTCCGTTTAGAAGAAATGTCCAGTTTTCCCAAACTGGGAAAACATCCTCTGCTCCGGGATGAAATAAGGGGAAGGAAGTGGTCGGTGTGGGTCACTGCAGGACAGAGATAGGATAATTAATCCCGGGAAAAGGAAACAGACACAAAAGAAGATAAACAGAAGCTGCTGGTCCTAATTAGAAGCGTCTCCTTTCTGCACCGTCTGCAAGCTGGAGTTGCTTACACTGCAGAGACTGAGTGGTCAAATGAGTAGTCAGCGGTCTCAGCCTCGACCCTATCATCAAGAGGTCAATGCTTCCAACGTTGTCTGAGGCTGGGGGTCCTAGAGGGCTCATCTGGTGTGGGTGGGTGGGATCATCACAGATCCCATGGCGTCTGTCGGCTGATGTGACAGATCTGGGCAGTTTGCATTCCCCTCTGGTGGGAGGATGCTCCGATAGCCGATCTGCTCTGGTCCCTTCACCACACACCAGTGGTTAGGACGAGCGAAGACAAGAGGGAGGGACAGAGGTGGTTTCTTAAAGACGAGGACAGAGAGAGGGACCACAGGGGCAGGGTTAGGACACTGGGGTCACATCGGGCCCGGTTCCTGAATTCTGCACCAACTGGTAATCAGCGGGTTCCTGTGTTTTACTGCGTGTTGACCACTTTATTTATAATCCATAACTCAGAAATAAGACTTAATTTAGATCACCACTGCGTACTCATAAGAACCACAGTCTATGAGGCAGCGCTCTATTTGTGTAAACAGTAGAACTCAGGTAGAGGCTCTGCCATCTTCCTTTTAAAACAAGCACAAAATAACTGACAGATTCTCTATAGCGCCACCCTGTGACTGTTATTAAGAAAAAATAAAAGCAAGTCTTTGCCATTTCAAGGGCAAAACAAGTTATAAACGAGATTTAGATGTTTATTGCAAACTCGTTAGGGCTAACAACACTAATAGTTTCTTTGGATTTTTTTTTTTTTTTTTTTTTTTTTCTTGAGGCTTTTGTGGCTTTCAGGCATCCAAAGGGTTAACTGTAAACGTGTGTGTGTGTGGGGGGGGGGCATCAGAAATCAGCGCCGCATACGTCGTTTACTGTTTACTCAGTACACTGTCCCTGACACTGCACCCAGTCTGTGGGGTATGACAGCGCCCCCTGTTACATTTGGGGCATTTAGCAGACTCTCTTATCTACAGCAGCTCAGTAGAGTGCTCTGAACTGAACCTGTATTAAACATGGCCGCCCCCGGGGCCTGGATCAGGCATCATTTCTTAAACCCAGGGAACACTTCCTGCCACTGTCTGCGTTCGCGCTGGTGTCGTCCCAGCACCTTTGTTTGCGTCCGTTGAGTGAGTAGCCAGTGATCAGACGGCTCCCTCCCTCTCGCGGTTAATTGGCTCTTTAATTTCTCGTCCCTGAAGTCCTCATTAAAAACGTCTGAAGCCATTTTCAAACGCAACATAATCAACAATTCAAAACGGCAGGAAAATGCCAGGCGGCTGCCAGAGGGATTGGTTTCAAGCTGCTGAAATATTAACGAGAGTGTGTGGGTTTTACTCACACACACACACACACACACACTGGCTGCTTTCCCAAATACACACTCGCTACATCTCTACACCACTGATACAGCATGTCTCAGATACTGTGTGTGTGTGTGTGTGTGTGTGTGGTGGGGGGACTTGTCTTTCTGGTCAGGACCAGGAGCTGGTGCCCACAATGTAAACAGTTACAAAGATAAGGAGATTAAAGTCAGGACAGTGGTGTGGCCAGAAATAAAAGAGCACTGGGCCTGAATAACCCCAACTCCACAGCGTTTACAGCCAGTGGAGAAGGTAAAAGTGTGTGTCCAGTTTAAGCCTCATTCACACGGATCTGTTTTTCAAAAGGTTTTCAAACACTCGGTTGTCTCTGTTCTCGTGTGGATGAGGAAAACTGATCTTTTCTGAAACACTGACATCACACAGCTCCTCACTCCCTCTACAGTGAACTACATCAGTCACAAACTACACTGTACACACACAGCTCCTCACTCCCTCTACAGTGAACTACATCAGTCACAAACTACACTGTACACACACAGCTCCTCACTCCCTCTACAGTGAACTACATCAGTCACAAACTACACTGTACACACACAGCTCCTCACTCCCTCTACAGTGAACTACATCAGTCACAAACTACACTGTACACACACAGCTCCTCACTCCCTCTACAGTGAACTACATCAGTCACAAACTACACTGTACACACACAGCTCCTCGCTCCCTCTACAGTGAACTACATCAGTCACAAACTACACTGTACACACACAGCTCCTCACTCCCTCTACAGTGAACTACATCAGTCACAAACTACACAGTACACACACAGCTCCTCACTCCCTCTACAGTGAACTACATCAGTCACAAACTACACTGTACACACACAGCTCCTCGCTCCCTCTACAGTGAACTACATCAGTCACAAACTACACTGTACACACACAGCTCCTCTCTCCCTCTACAGTGAACTACATCAGTCACAAACTACACTGTACACACACAGCTCCTCTCTCCCTCCACAGTGAACTACATCAGTCACAAACTACACTGTACACACACAGCTCCTCGCTCCCTCTACAGTGAACTACATCAGTCACAAACTACACTGTACACACACAGCTCCTCACTCCCTCTACAGTGAACTACATCAGTCACAAACTACACTGTACACACACAGCTCCTCGCTCCCTCTACAGTGAACTACATCAGTCACAAACTACACTGTACACACACAGCTCCTCACTCCCTCTACAGTGAACTACATCAGTCACAAACTACACTGTACACACACAGCTTCTCACTCCCTCTACAGTGAACTACATCAGTCATAAACTACACTGTACACACACAGCTCCTCACTCCCTCTACAGTGAACTACATCAGTCATAAACTACACTGTACACACACAGCTCCTCACTCCCTCTACAGTGAACTACATCAGTCATAAACTACACTGTACACACACAGCTCCTCGCTCCCTCTACAGTGAACTACATCAGTCACAAACTACACTGTACACACACAGCTCCTCGCTCCGTCTACAGTGAACTACATCAGTCACAAACTACACTGTACACACACAGCTCCTCGCTCCCTCTACAGTGAACTACATCAGTCACAAACTACACTGTACACACACAGCTCCTCACTCCCTCTACAGTGAACTACATCAGTCATAAACTACACTATACACACACTGCTCCTCACTCCCTCTACAGTGAACTACATCAGTCACAAACTACACTGTACACACACAGCTCCTCGCTCCCTCTACAGTGAACTACATCAGTCACAAACTACACTGTACACACACAGCTCCTCGCTCCCTCTACAGTGAACTACATCAGTCACAAACTACACTGTACACACACAGCTCCTCACTCCTTCTACAGTGAACTACATCAGTCACAAACTACACTGTACACACACAGCTCCTCACTCCCTCTACAGTGAACTACATCAGTCACAAACTACACTGTACACACACAGCTCCTCGCTCCCTCTACAGTGAACTACATCAGTCACAAACTACACTGTACACACACAGCTCCTCACTCCTTCTACAGTGAACTACATCAGTCACAAACTACACTGTACACACACAGCTCCTCACTCCCTCTACAGTGAACTACATCAGTCACAAACTACACTGTACACACACAGCTCCTCGCTCCCTCTACAATGAACTACATCAGTCACAAACTACATCAGTCACAAACTACACTGTACACACACTGCTCCTCACTCCCTCTACAGTGAACTACATCAGTCACAAACTACACTGTACACACACAGCTCCTCGCTCCCTCTACAGTGAACTACATCAGTCACAAACTACACTGTACACACACAGCTCCTCGCTCCCTCTACAGTGAACTACATCAGTCACAAACTACACTGTACACACACAGCTCCTCGCTCCCTCTACAATGAACTACATCAGTCACGAACTACATCAGTCACAAACTACACTGTACACACACTGCTCCTCACTCCCTCTACAGTGAACTACATCAGTCACAAACTACACTGTACACACACTGCTCCTCACTCCCTCTACAGTGAACTACATCAGTCACAAACTACACTGTACACACACAGCTCCTCGCTCCCTCTACAATGAACTACATCAGTCACGAACTACATCAGTCACAAACTACACTGTACACACACTGCTCCTCACTCCCTCTACAGTGAACTACATCAGTCATAAACTACACTGTACACACACTGCTCCTCACTCCCTCTACAGTGAACTACATCAGTCACAAACTACACTGTACACACACAGCTCCTCGCTCCCTCTACAGTGAACTACATCAGTCACAAACTACACTGTACACACACAGCTCCTCGCTCCCTCTACAGTGAACTACATCAGTCACAAACTACACTGTACACACACAGCTCCTCACTCCTTCTACAGTGAACTACATCAGTCACAAACTACACTGTACACACACAGCTCCTCACTCCCTCTACAGTGAACTACATCAGTCACAAACTACACTGTACACACACAGCTCCTCGCTCCCTCTACAGTGAACTACATCAGTCACAAACTACACTGTACACACACAGATCCTCACTCCTTCTACAGTGAACTACATCAGTCACAAACTACACTGTACACACACAGCTCCTCACTCCCTCTACAGTGAACTACATCAGTCACAAACTACACTGTACACACACAGCTCCTCGCTCCCTCTACAATGAACTACATCAGTCACGAACTACATCAGTCACAAACTACACTGTACACACACTGCTCCTCACTCCCTCCCAAACTTTTGGCCGTGAAGTTGTGGCTGACCCTGGAGTGAGGAGAAGGCACACTGCCCAGATCTGTCACATCAGCCCGCAGATGCAAGTGAGAGAGCAGAGAGAGGGGGGGTGGTGGGGACTAGGGGGGACTGGGGGGGGGGCACCCACTCTTAGAGAGAGAGGCTGTGCTCCCCAGGAGCCCCGGTCTCAGACGGCTGAAGGATATTGAACCAGTGACCTCCTGGTGAGAGGGCATTCACTTTCAGTTTACAGAATAGAGCAGTGTGTGTGTGTGTGTGTAAACGTCAGCAAATATGAGTCTATTTGTGTGTGTGTCAGTCTGTGAGTGAGTGTA
>NC_089811.1:127500-262500 GCF_029633855.1 Hoplias malabaricus
TAGATGAGAGAGACAGAGAGAGAGAGAGAGAGAAACACAGAGAGAGAGAGAGAGATGTCTGGAAATATTCTGAGTAAGTTAGTAAAGTATTAATATGATTGTAAAAGAAACAACCCCCCCACACACATACAGTCTTACAAACACTCACATGCACTTACACTCCAACCTCTCTCTCTCACACACACACACTCACACACACACTATTTCTGCTGTCTGATTCAGCTGTCATTCTCTGGGACGTGATGGAAATTCTGCTGGTGATTGACGCCCCGTCCTTCGCTGTAGACGTCTTCTGCAGTTCACACTCGTTCCTCCTCTCTCTCCTGTCGTTTATCCGCTCTGTCGTTCCTCTGGTGTGTGTGTCCCGAGCACGGCTGCGGCTCCTGGCGTTGACTGATTACGCTCAGTGGGAAACAGACATTGTGTTTCTTCACTTTTAATTCACATCGCAATTAGAACCGAGCGATTAATTAACCTCCACTAAGCAGAGCCTAATAATCCAGCAGGGGCCGCTAATCACCCCCCACCACACACAGTTACAGCCAGCAGCCAATCAGAGTGGCCTGCACCTGATCAGCACGGCCAGCAGCCAATCAGAACGGCCTGCACCTGATCAGCACGGTCAGCAGCCAATCAGAGCGGCCTGCACCTGATCAGCACGGCCAGCAGCCAATCAGAACGGCCTGCACCTGATCAGCAAGGCCAGCAGCCAATCAGAAGGACCTGCACCTGATCAGCACAGCCAGCAGCCAATCAGAACGGCCTGCACCTGATCAGCAAGGCCAGCAGCCAATCAGAACGGCCTGCACCTGATCAGCAAGGCCAGCAGCCAATCAGAACGGCCTGCACCTGATCAGCAAGGCCAGCAGCCAATCAGAACGGCCTGCACCTGATCAGCAAGGCCAGCAGCCAATCAGAACGGCCTGCACCTGATCAGCAAGGCCAGCAGCCAATCAGAACGGCCTGCACCTGATCAGCACGGCCAGCAGCCAATCAGAACGGGTGATTAAGAAGCATTATCAACTATTGCCCAATAAGGTGGACCAGAGGCACCAGAAAGTAACTGTTGCACTATTTAAAGTGGATTGAATTTAAGTGCTTCCCAATTTAAGGTAGAACTGAGGCACTAGAATGTGACTGCTTTGCCATTAAAGGTGGAACTGATGCAATCCTTTTTTAAGGGGGACAGGGTGACAGACTGTCATTTTGCACAATTTAAAGTGGATTTAAAGAGTCTAGACTGCAACTGTGGCAACATCTAATTGAGTCCTTGGAATGTAACCACTGAACCCTTTAATGTGGTAAAATGGCACAGGAACAACTGCCTCATTTAAGGTGGAAAATAGTCAGATGACAGTAACTGCTGCTCCAATGTATATAGACTAAAGGAATCAGAAGGCAACACTGCACTATTTAATGTGGCGCAGAGGCAGTAGAATGTAACATCTCCGTGGGTTTCCTCCCAAAACACACGTTGGTAGATGGACTGGCCACTCAAAAAGTGTCCGTAGGTGTGAGTGTGTGAGTGAATGTGTGTGTGTGTGTGTGTGTGTGTGTGTGTATGTGTTGCCCTGTGAAGGATGTGTTGCCCAGTGATCTCAGGCTGTGCAGCTGCTCCAGAGCATGTCATTTTAGGTCATGTTTTATATGTAGTGTGTATACACAGGGTTCAAGGATTATAGACTGAATGGGCGGGGTTACAGTATTATAGACTGAATGGGCGGGGTTACAGGATTACAGGCTGAATGGGCGGGATTACAGGATTATAGACTGAATGGGCGGGGTTACAGTATTATAGACTAAATGGGTGGGGTTACAGGATTATAGACTGAATGGGCAGGGTTACAGTATTATAGACTGAATGGGCGGGGTTACAGGATTATAGACTGAATAGATGGGGTTACAGGATGAATGGGCGGGGTTACAGGCTGAATGGGCAGGGTTACAGGATTATAGACTGAATGGGCGAGGTTACAGGCTGAATGGGCAGGGTTACAGGAATATAGACTGAATAGGTGGGGTTACAGGATTATAGACTGAATAGGCGGGGTTACAGACTGAATGGGCGGGGTTACATGATTATAGACTGAATGGGCGGGGTTACAGGATTATAGACTGAATGGGCGGGGTTACAGTGGGCAGGGTTACAGGATTATAGACTGAATGTGTGGAGTTAGAAATATTAGACAGTATGCGTAGGGTGAATGACAGAATGTAGACTGAATGGGTGGGTTAAAAGATTATAGACTGACTGTGTGTTTAAACTGCTCTATTCTGAATGGGAGGAGTTTAACTAGTGTAGGCTGAGTGGGCGGGGCTGAACTACTGGAGAAAGGCAGAATGAGTGGAACTTAACTCGTATATAATGGCACAGTGGGAGGGGCTAAATTACTGTAGGCTAAGTGGGCGGGGCTAAACTGCTGTAGGCTGCATTAACCAGTGAAATCTCTTCATTATTCTGTAAAGGCCTCCTGTCAGAGCTCCTGGTCTAAGCCGGATTTCTCTGTGACAGAATTAAAGACACATTTCTGGCCACAAGTAACAGAGCTGAGGGCGGGGTTGAAGTGACATCACAACCGTGAGGAGTTCAAAGTGAGCTGTTTGTTCAGCGAGGTTTCCGGATGCGGCCGGAGCAGTGTGTGTTTGGGATCCGTTCACGCACTACATCACCCTTCCATTTCCATCAAAGAGCCGCGGGAAATTGGGCAATATCTGAACGTTCAGTGACCAGACATTTCGCAGAGAAGGGACGCTGCATGAAAAAGTTTGAGAATAAAGTGTGTGTGTGTGTGTGTGTGTGGAGATAAGAGGTTTCTCCTGCTGCTGCAGTGTGTGATACGGCAGCTTCTCTGTAACAGGCTTTAGCTTCACTCGGCTGCGGAGCAGCTTTCAGAGACACAGCTGTCAGAGGACATCAACTCAGGACTCGCCGGAAAAATACGGAGATTACGGTCAACAACAAACTTCCCTGCACTTCTCCAACCCTCCAGAGCTCTACCAACCACACCCACCCGCAAAATCCATCCATCAGCGGCTGATATCACTCTGAACCTAATCAATGCGACTGATGTTTCTCATTGATTTCATAAATCTCACACCAGAGATGATTATTATTATTAGTATTATTATTATTATTATTTTGTAGCTGAGAGCACATACCACAGGTCAGGGGCCATTAACTAGTGACACCCCAGCTCTTTCAATAAGACACTATGGGTCTGTCCCAAAACCTACTGAGCTCCCTAAGCAGGCAGTGACTCTGTAGGCAGCGTCCTCACACATAATGGCTTGTTCATGCCCATTGCACGTGACTGGGTTTTACATCCCTTAGCTGCTAGCATTGCCTTAGCATTTCAGTGCCATTGGTTTTCATCATGATTTTAATTATTTTTGCTCTGGAAGAAGAGCACTATATATGAGAGTTGTGCTTGGAGTGCATCATGGGATTGCCTTCGCAACTGAGGAATGGTTTGATGCCGCCTTAAAATTCAGCCGGATTAAGTTATCTCAGTAGGCAGCGTATTTAAGGTGTCTAAGAATTGGGACATCCCACATGACAGAAGCGCACACACACTGTGACGTAACTCTGTATGTAAACACTGGGTTCTGGGATAGACTCTATGAGAAGAAGCACTATCCCTGCTTCTGTATTACTCCTCCCATAACATCCAGTGGAGCCAATCAGACACAAGTTCCTGATTTAGGAACCACCAGCTGACTCCTCCCATAACATCCAGTGGAGCCAATCAGACACAAGCTCCTGATTTAGGAACCATCCACTGACTCCTCTCATAATGTCCAGTGGAGCCAATCAGACACAAGTTCCTGATTTAGGAACCACCAGCTGACTCCTCCCATAACATCCAGTGGAGCCAATCAGACACAAGCTTCTGATTTACGAACCATACACTGACTCCTCCCATAAAATCTAGTTGAGCCAATCAGACACAAGCTCCTGATTTAAGGAACCATCCACGGACTCCTCCCATAATGTCCAGCGATTTTTTAAAAATACAACCCATACAGATTGATCCACACAAACCCTTCTGTGTTAATGGAGTACAGAGTGTGTGCAGCAGCAGGAACCAGCAGCGCCCCCTACAGTTTAGTTCCAGGGTGAGTCTATGTCCTGATCGCTGGAAATAGAGGGTAAACTATGCAAAACAACAGAGAACGACCACACGCTCCTGTACTTCAGTGAGTGTAGAAACAGTGAGGTCATTCTAATGATGATTCATGGGTAACCACTGGATAAATAGTTAACCCTTGATTTAATCTGGGTTTGAGCCTGGTCTCGGCTGGTGCAGCCCACCCACAGAGCTCAGAGTGCTGCTGAGAGAAAGTAAAGAGCAGTGAGACGTCTGTCTCTGTTTCTCTGCGCATTTCCCCTGGTTTTCTGAGCTGTTTTTTATTTGGGTCATTTTCCCCCTTTCTCTTTCTATTGCTATTGATCTCAGGCTCATGATTTAATTCTTACTGCTGTTTTATATAAGTCTGATTTCCCCTTTTATACAGCTGATAAAACCTGAACGTGAACTGAAGGGTCTCTACTGGCCCCTAATGGCCAGCTCTGGAACATCCACACAGGCCCACTGCAGCGCGTCAGTTTTCAAACCCCGAAATATCTCCTTCTCTCACTGTTTTCATTCGGAGGGTTGCACTTTAGCCCAGGTTTCAGAGAAACGGCAGCGTTTGACCAGAACAGCTGGCACTAATGGACCCTGGAGGCGAACACACTGTTGGCCAGCTGTGACTGGACCTGGCTTTAACACGGCCTCCCTGCGGAGACACACTTCACACAGCCACAGCAATTCGCTCTCATTAATACCTCTGTAGTTCCTCCTTAACATTTCTGTAGTGACTCTTTAATATCTATACAATCACACTACCTCCCCAGAGTCTCCATAGTTCTCCTTTAGTATCCCTGTAGTTTCATTTTAATATCTGTGTAGTGTCTCAGTAAGTAGTTCTCCTTTAATATCTCAGTAGTGCCTCCCTAATATCTTGGTAGTGTTATTCTATTCTCTAGATCGCCTCATTTGTATCTCTGAATTGTCTCCTTCATACCTCCTTGGTTCCTCTGTAGTGTCTCCTGGGCAACAGAGGTCAACAGGTGGAGAAACATCTGAGCAGCAGGAGACACAAGCTAGAGTCCAGGAATGTCCCCTGTGTCTTCTGTTGTGTTTGAGTCTCACTGGTGTCTCACGCTGGGCTCAGTGCTGAGTTAACACTCCTGAACTAAAGAAAGAGCTCCACTGTTTCTCCCCATCACTCATAACCAGCTCAGCTCTGATGCTGAACACAGCTTTGTTGATTATCTGGAGATCTCCCATCCCTTCCATGTCTCACGCCATTTCTCCTGAGGAGTTAAGGCGTGATTGAGGAGCAACTTCTGAGCAACAGGGCTGTCCATGGGGCGTCATGCCTGAGCGGTCAGAGGAAGTGAGAACCTATTTTTTAAATTGAATTCATCTTCTGTAATTAGCCGCTAGCAAAACAATGATTGACAACTCATTACAGCTCAAGCAAGCATCGCTAAGCACCTTGTTTTCTCATGATCACTCTTAACACTGCAGACCAGAACTCAGGTCACCAGTCCTTGCTGATCCACTCTGTACCCGAGCAGGGAATCGAACCCTAGAGGTCAGTCCTTATTGATGCGAGCTGTGCTTCTTATTTGACGCTTTACTGCCTTCTGGATGACGTCTTTTTCAAGGTTTTCTTGCTGTGCTCATTTTACAGCAGCCTAGCTGTGTGATTAATTTAATCTTATTCAAGTAGTTTTGGTGTTTTAGTATATTATGTAAATGAGCTACACTCTGATTGGCCACCCTATATATTTGGTACCCTTTACCTGATCAATAAGAGTGAAGAAAAACTTGACTCTGATTTTGTTTATGGTGTAAATATGTGGGTTCTTTTCCCCTGAGCGCTGCTGAAATGACCCGGCCTTGATTTAACCACACACCTGAATCCTCTCTCTCTCTCTCTTTCATCAGCGCTGTATCCCTCCGCCGCACGCAGAAGCACTCACCATCTGATTAAAAGCAGAAAATAGGATTTTTCCTGTGCCTTTGTGGCCGGGCTTATTGACTCCCTCATCCGCTGTGGAATATAATGAATTCTCATTTCCGAGGAGAGGTTGAGTGGCAGCGACGTCTCGTGTTTGTTTTCATTTTATGAATGTCAAGCATCACGCTACACCTCCAGAATCTGCCCCTTGAGGAATATTAGCTACACTGACTCGACGCACCATCGCTTAAAGGAGCCGTCAGCCTTTTACCAGCACAACAAAGAAGCGAAACACAACCGTTAAAGTGATTGTTTATTACTTCTACATCGTTTTCTATCAAGTGTAACTCTCATGAGAATTAAACAGCTCTGTGGTCCCTGGATGAACCAGTTTATGCTCCACAGAGTGGGTCTCCCACACGGAGATAAAACAGGTTTAGTACCGAATCTCTGACACCTCCAGGTCACTAGGGGTCAAAGTAAGGGCTGAAGAATCCTTTTAAGAAAACGACACTTTCTTCCTTTAAAGTAACACAGGGTGGTATTCTTTATTTAAAAATTACAGCTTGAAAATCACTGTGGTGCTCCACTGAGCTGTAATAGAGAGAATAGAGTCTCTGTCGCTGCTACTCCACTATGTATCGCTATGTATCTTTGGGAGGAAGGTAAGAAAGCATCACCTCCGTTTACCAAATTTCCATTAACATAGCACCTACTTAACAACCACGTGGGACACATTTAATCTTCACATGAATTATCACAGCATCCCCCCTAGCAACCACCTGAAATACCACAGCTTTCAGCCTAGCAAACACATGAAATACCACTGAATCCCCCCTAGCAACCACCTGAAATACCACAGAATCCACCCTAGCAACCACCTGAAACACCACAGCATCCAGCCTAGCAACCACCTGAAATACCATAGCATCCAGCCTAGCAACCACCTGAAATACCATAGCATCCAGCCTAGCAAACACCTGAAATACCACAGAATCCCCCCTAGCAACCACCTGAAATACCACAGAATCCACCCTAGTAATCACCTGAAATACCACAAAATCCACCCTAGAAACCACCTGAAACACCACAGCATCCAGCCTAGTAAACACCTGAAATACCACAGAATCCCCCCTAGCAACCATGTGAAATACCACAGCATCCAGCCTAGCAACCACCTGAAATACCACAGAATCCAACCTAGCAACCACCTGAAACACCACAGCATCCAGCCTAGCAAACACCTGAAATACCACAGAATCCCCCTAGCAAACACCTGAAATACCACAGAATCCTCCCTAGCAACCACCTGAAATACCACAGAATCCCCCTAGCAAACACCTGAAATACCACAGAATCCTCCCTAGCAACCACCTGAAATACCACAGCATCCCCCAAGCAACCACCAGAAATACCACAGAATCCTCCCTAGCAACCACCTGAAATACCACAGCATCCAGCCTAGCAACCACCTGAAATACCACAGAATCCTCCCTAGCAACCACCTGACACCACTTAAGCGGATGAGTTTTTATCAGCACATTGTTGTTTGCTCTCTGCTGCAGTAACTCTCTCTTTGTGGATGGGTGCACATTAAAAGTCTAAACATTTCTGTGAGTGTTTGATTGCATCTCAAGTCAGGTACCGATGATGGATTATTAGTTTTAGATTACTGCATTTCAGAGAAGGCACCCCCACCTCCCCACAGCCTGGGGCTGGGGCTTTAACGCCTCCGGCAGACCCTTGGCATTGGGCCTGGTGATGTTAGCCTCAGGTGGAGCTGAGAGTGACAGTCTCCCAGTGTAGGGGCTGTATGGAGTGTATAAGGGAGTGTGTGGAGAGTGAATGAATGTGTGTTTCTGGAACACTGTTCCTCTGTGCCTCCCAGAGTTATTAACCCTCTTAAAGAAGGTCCTGTAATTACAGAGAGTGGGTGATAACTGGGGAACAAGGTACATTTACATTAGAGTTAATCACTTCATTCATCCATTCATTCATCATCTGTAATCACCTCATCCTCTTCAGGACTGCAGCGGATCACTGGGGACAAGAGAAACCCCCAAACAGAGCACCAGCATCACACACTCACCCTGTCACACACACACACACATATACACACACTCACCCAGTCACCCCCCCCCACCCCCCACACACACACTCACCCTGTCACACACATATACACACACTCACCCAGTCACCCCCCCCACCCCCCACACACACACTCACCCTGTCACACACATATACACACACTCACCCAGTCACCCCCCCCACCCCCCACACACACACTCACCCTGTCACACACATATACACACACTCACCCAGTCACCCCCCCACCCCACACACACACTCACCCAGTCATACACACACACACACACACACTCACCCAGTCACCCACACACTCACCCAGTCATACACACACACACACACATATACACACACTCACCCAGTCACCCCCCCCACCCCACACACACACACTCACCCTGTCACACACACACACACACATATACACACACTCACCCAGTCACCCCCCCACCCCACACACACACACACACACTCACCCAGTCATACACACACACACACACATATACACACACTCACCCAGTCACCCCCCCACCCCACACACACACACACTCACCCTGTCACACACACACACACACATATACACACACTCACCCAGTCACCCCCCCACCCCCCACACACACACACACTCACCCAGTCATACACACACACTCACCCAGTCATACACACACACTCACTCATTCTGTCACACACTCACCCAGTCACACACTCCTGCAGCGCCAGTGTAATCCCTTCATCAGTGAACTCCTTTTAAAGCTGGGGGTGCTGTAGCCCTCTAGTGGTGACTCACGGACAGGGCGACATTACTCATGTGCAGCTGCTCCAGACAGCACTATTCCGTTTGCTTGTTTTTCTGTAGAGATTATCCACGCCGTGTGGACTTCTGCACCTCGGGCTCCTCCTCGCTCTGAGAGCGGTCTGTAATTTGCGGCGAGTGTCTGATGGATGCGCTCCTCGTTTTCAGGGCTGTGTCACTTCTGTCAGAGCGCAGTGACTTTCTGAAGCAGATAAAATGGAGTGAACTGGCCTCCGCGCTGTAGTTAAAGCAATTTAGAGATTTTAGCGCGGCGCTGAGCGAGGACGCGGCGACGGGGATGACACGCCGTGTTCCGGGAGCTGTTTCGGAGCCGCTCCGAGGCCCAGAGCTCCGCGGTGATTCCGCCAGTCGTTCTCCGGCGTGAGACGTGCATGAGCGCGTTCTATTACCGTCGCGACAGGAACGCGGCTGATGGAAAGGCCATTATCGAAACACAGCGGCTTTCCTGCTCCAGAAATTACAAAAATGGCCAGCAGGAAAGAGAGGAGACTAAGTGTCCCCTGATTTGGATGAGAAAAGCTCCTAATGCTCGCTTTTAAGATTCAATTGCGAGCTGCGGAGCTTAATGACGGGGTTCATCACCGAAGGCTACGGATAATCAAGACTAATCCTAATGCGTTTCTCCATTAATAAATAAATAAATAAATAAATACATACAGAACCACGCCGAGGGAGGAAGCTTCTCCTGTGCGTCTTTGTCTCGGTTTTATTTTAGGACGCGTCTCCCGACTCCTGCAGAGGAACCGCGGTGATTAGTGAAGCACCCTCCGAGGCTGTGGAAATATGGAAATCGTAAAGAGATGGGTTTTTCTCTCAGTTAGAACCAAAGAAACACTTTGCCACCTGAGCTTTTACAAAAGGTGATTGTTTTCAGAAACGAGCTCTGAGAGAAATCTGATTGAAGAGTAGGCCCGGGGTTGCCAGATATTCACATCTCTTTCATGCACGGTTTAGGAATGCTGGGAATGGTCTCCCAGTAAACATTTAGCCGTTGATTCAACGTTGAAATAACGTAATGACTGCCGTCTAATCAACGTTCTCTTAAGGTTGAAAATGAAAGTTGAAAAGACGTCCAAACACAGACATTGAAAAGACGACTATTAGACGTATATTTGGACGTCCATTGACGTTATTTATTGGTCCCGAAAAAAAATTACTTGTATAAAACGCGTTTTGGACGTCCACTGACGTTATCGATTGGTCACCACTTAACTAACTTAACTAAGATGGATTTTGGACGTCCATTGACGTTTAAAATATGTCCGTGACGGACAGACTACTTTTAGACCTATTTTGAACGTCCAGGGACGGTGCTTGTTTACTGGGCTTTTAGTCAGATATGTTTACACCATGGGGCAAAGTTTGATTGGAGAACTGTAACAGGCTTAATTCATATTATAACCGCTACAGTTAGAAGTGGATACATGTGTGGAACTAGTAATGTTTACCTACTGGAAGTGCTTTTACACAAAATACACTCACGTACCATATATACCACCAGTGCACTGATATTTGTACTTTGTACTGACTGAATGTACTTGAGAAATAAACGGAAGTTTACTAAGTAAATTAAGGACATTCTGGAGGGCACCATGGTAGAGTTTTACCAGCACAGGAGAACGTTCCGGAGCAGAGGAGCACAACTCCAATGCTGGAAGACTGGCATCCAGTAAAGTTTGGTGATTCCACTGCTCAAACACACCCCTTAAATCCGGCGATTAACAGATGAGCACAATCAAGAGTGTGTGTGTGTGTGTGTGTGTGAGCAAAGGAGTGATCAGAGTTTGCTGGATGTCAGCCCTCCAGTCCTCTACATCTAGAGTGATGTTACATTCCAGGCACATGGTCCACCCCCAGATCATACCCGAGGATTGTAGAACAGGGGGAAGAGGTGGAGATGACACGGTGCTCTGAGAGTGGTGCTGATGGTTTGGTGGAAGTAGAGTGATCCTAACGCCTGGGCGGGGAAGGGGGGGGGGGGGGGGGGTCCGGTGAATAGGTAAGACCCAGCCGAAATGTCATTGTTTATTTGCAAAACCTTACGCCGTTTCTATTCCTCACAATTTGGCTTTAGCGATGTTCAAGTGTGAAATACATTTGTGATATTTGTGTCTGAATGTGTGTAAATTTTGGGCCTTTTCCTGTCAGGTTCCTGGGAAACCCTCCAGAGTTAGCCTCACAGAGGAGCCACACCGGTGAGGAGCTGGTCCTCAGACACAGGCGGTGCTGGAGGAGGGGTATTCTCTGGGTTGCGCCTGAGTTCTGAAGCAGTTCCGCCGCTGCTATAATCACTGCTACTCCAGAATGCCCTCAGCTTAACAGAGACGCATCTCACCGTCGACTACAACCAACACCGAGACACAGGCATCCAACGCGGTGCCAACATCCGTCGCCTTGCCAGAGAAAAGCAAGACCGCTCAGTTCCTCCTGGCTGGAGTCCAAGGAACTCTGCTCCAAGTTTATAAAAAAGTTTCTGCTTCCAGAAAAGTGTTCTACTCCAGAGATCAGGCCTTCTTCTGACAAGCTGTGATTAAATATTAGCCACGTTTTCAGTTCATCTAATCCACCCGGCGTCTTCACCAAGTCTGACAGCACTTCTTCACTCCCCCTTCCCTCACTCTCCCGCGATCCGTATCCCGGTTTCCTCAGCGCTGGGGGAGACGCCAGGGAGTTGTAAGCTCTTATTTATGAGGAATTAAACTCGGTGCTCTCTGAGGGGAGCCGTGCAAATCCCCCGGTGTTTAATCATCACTCATTCTCTTTCCATTCTCCACTCAGGAGAGTGATGGAGAAGTGCGGGTGTCTGGAGTACTCCTGCATCATCAGCTCCACTTGCTTAGAACAGTTCAGAAGCTGCAGAGACTGGTGGCTTCCCTCCCTCCCTCCCTCTCCATCAGGCCATTGCCTTTTATTCCCAGATCCAATCTGAATAAGGACAAAGGTTGTAAAACAGGAAGCAAAAGGAAAAGTAGGAAAACTGCACAAAGAAGTTTTACTGAAGCTGAGCAACACGACTGCATTTTGTAAACCTTCACACGTGTAGACATCTGCAACTCATTACAAACTTTCCACTGTTTTGTGTTCTACTATGAACAGAATAATAGCAGAGAGGGTGTGAGGTCACCACTTCCAGGAGAACTTTGTGAGAGAAGTCGTGTCTCAGCGTGACATCTCACAGAGTTTAGGCTTTTCACCATCACCTGAAGATTCAGGAACTTCAGAAAAACCTCAGTCCATGTCGGACAAGGCCGAACACCACTGCTGAACGAGCCTGACCTTCCAGCCCTCAGACAGCTCTGCAGGAGAAACCCTCAGGGCAATGTGGTACGAATAGACACATGGACACGGGAGGACTTCAGAAAACCATTGTCACTGAACACAGGCCACCGCCGCCTCAAGAAACGCACCTGAGACCCTATCACACAGAGGACATGGTCCATCAGCTCTATACAGAAACACCGCAGTGTTCTCCAGACCTGAGCTCATCTCAGAGGCTCAGAGACCTGTGCTGTGCTCAGGAGTTTACGTCAGCTTGTTTCACAAAAAACAGATGCTGAGTTCTCTGTGCCAAAGAGTCTTATCAGTGAAAGTTGCCAAAGCCAAAATCTGTCCTGGTTTTAGGGGTCATCAGTGACCACGGCATGGGTCACCTGCAAATGTGTGAAGGTACGACTGCTGTGGAGGGGTATACAGGGATTTTACAGAGACACATGCTACCATCAAGGTGACGTCTCTTTCAGGGACGTTCATGGTTATTTCAGCAGGACGATCACCACTCTCTCCAGTGTCCTTCAGCAACACTTTATCAAAAGCTCAGCAGTGACAAGTTCTTTAATGTTTTACATTTTTCAGTGTTCCGCAGTGTTCTGCAGTGGTACGTTCTCCAGTGTTCTGTGGTATTCTGTGCTCTGCAGTTAGACATTCACCCGTGTTCTGCGTTAAATCTCTCGAGTTACGGACACTAGGTTCTCTTTAATTCATGGTTCTGAGGATGAGGAACACTCCACTGCTCTCTTTCTCTCTCTGTTTGTTCTATCTCTCTCTATTCTGCAGCAGAGAGAGAGAAAGGTCTATTTTTAAAACCCAGGAACATCTTAAGCAGCAGCTGCACATTTGTCATGAATCATTTAACACCGCTGTAGTTGAGCCGAGCTGCCGAGAGATTACTTCCCCTCGATTGGGAGCAGATTCACAGTGTCCTGGTTCTGTGAGGGCCGGAGATACAGGGTTCTGTCCTGGTCTGGGTCAGACTGTGAATAGGTGGACATAGACGATCACAGGTGAGCCCCTGTAGCACTGTGGTTCTTCTCTTCTTCAGCGTTAAAGCCATGGTTCAAATTCCCCTGGGTTTACACTGCAGTAAGTCAGATGCAGTCATTCTAAACACTGGACTGTGGAGCAGTGGAACTGTGTTCTGTGGGGTGATGGGACCCCTTCCAGTCCCTCAGTAATGCTCTTAAAGTTTATGACGATTAACCGTTTTAAAACACATTACTGTGTGAGTGATCTTTAGATGTTGAGATGCATTTGATTTCAGATTTCGCTGGTTGCCTGGATACGAAGGCAATGGTGTTTTTTATCTGATCGAGATGCAAAAATAGCATCCTTTAAAGCGCAGCATCAGCACCAGCGCCAGCATCAGCACCATCTCCACTTAGAGACAGTTGTGTGCAGAGGAGGTTAAGTGGGCTGTATTGACTCGGACAGTGTGAAGGATTGGAGAACAGTGGGTGGGGTCAAGAGCCGGGGCGCCAGATTGGAGCCGACAAATCCCCTGAAGTCCGGCCCCAGGGGAAATAGCAGAAGGGCCAGTGGTGTGTTTGATAAATCCACGGCTCTGAGTCACACTCAGATTAAAGAGACTGATTACAGAGCAGAAAAGAACAGGCTTTAATTAGAGGAACAGGACATCGACCCTCTGGATGACATCACACAGCTTCTCTGTATCTTCATAATCAAGCCTTAAACACAGCTCAAAACAACTTCAAACGCAGCCTCAAACGCCCTCAAACCACCTGAAACAGCTTCAAACTCACACAAAACACAGCCTCAAAGCCACACAAAACACAGCCTGAAACCCACACAAAACACAGCCTCAAACCCCCACAAAACACAGCCTGAAACCCACACAAAACACAGCCTCAAAGCCACACAAAACACAGCCTGAAACCCACACAAAACACAGCCTCAAAGCCACACAAAACACAGCCTGAAACCCACACAAAACACAGCCTCAAACCACCTGAAACAGCCTCAAACTCACACAAAACACAGCCTCAAACACAGCCTGAGACCCACACAAAACACAGCCTCAAACACAGCCTGAGACCCACACAAAACACAGCCTCAAACCCACACAAAACACAGCCTCAAATACAGCCTCAAGCACAGCCTCAAACCCACACAAAACAGAGCCTCAAATAAAGCCTCAAGCACAGCCTCAAACCCACACAAAACACAGCCTCAAATAAAGCCTCAAGCACAGCCTCAAACCCACACAAAACACAGCCTGAAACCCACACAAAACACAGCCTCAAATACAGCCTCAAACCCACACAAAACACAGCCTGAAACCCACACAAAACACAGCCTCAAATACAGCCTCAAACCCACACAAAACACAGCCTGAAACCCACACAAAACACAGCCTCAAATACAGCCTCAAACCCACACAAAACACAGCCTCAAACCCACACAAAACACAGCCTGAAACCCACACAAAACACAGCCTCAAACCCATAAAACACAGCCTCAAACCCACACAAAACACAGCCTCAAACTCACACAAAACACAGCCTCAAACACAGCCCGAGACCCACACAAAACACAGCCTCAAACCCACACAAAACACAGCCTCAAATAAAGCCTCAAACCCACACAAACACAGCCTCAAACCCACACAAAACACAGCCTCAAACACAGCCTGAAACCCACACAAGACACAGCCTCAAACCCACCCAAGTCACAGCCTCAAACCCACACAAAACACAGCCTGAAACCCACACAAAACACAGCCTCAAATACAGCCTCAAACCCACACAAACACAGCCTCAAATACAGCCTCAAACCCACACAAACACAGCCTCAAACACACCCTGAAACCCACACAAAACACAGCCTCAAATACAGCCTCAAACCCACACAAAACACAGCCTCAAATACAGCCTCAAACCCACACAAACACAGCCTCAAACACACCCTGAAACCCACACAAAACACAGCCTCAAATACAGCCTCAAACCCACACAAAACACAGCCTCAAACCCACACAAAACACAGCCTCAAATACAGCCTCAAACCCACACAAACACAGCCTCAAACACAGCCTGAGACCCACACAAAACACAGCCTCAAACCCACACAAACACAGCCTCAAACCCACACGAACACAGCCTCAAATACAGCCTCAAACCCACACAAAACACAGCCTCAAACCCACACAAAACACAGCCTCAAACCCACACAAACATAGCCTCAAACACAGCCTGAAACGCACACAAAACACAGCCTCAAATACAGCCTTAAACCCACACAAACACAGCCTCAAACACAGCCTGAGATCCACACAAAACACAGCCTCAAGCACAGCCTAAAACCCACACAAAACACAGCCTCAAACCCACACAAACACAGCCTCAAACCCACACAAACACAGCCTCAAATACAGCCTCAAACCCACACAAACACAGCCTCAAACCCACACAAAACACAGCCTCAAACCCACCCAAGACACAGACTCAAGAGCACAAGTCTCAAGAGTAAAGCCTCAAGCACAGCCTCAAACCCACACAAAACACAGCCTCAAACAAAGCCTCAAACCCACACAAAACACAGCCTGAAACCCACACAAACACAGCCTCAAATACAGCCTCAAACCCACACAAAACACAGCCTCAAACCACCTGAAACAGCCTCAAACTCACACAAAACACAGCCTCAAACACAACCTGAGACCCACACAAAACACAGTCTCAAACCCACCCAAGACACAGCCTCAAACAAAGCCTCAAACCCACACAAAACACAGCCTGAAACCCACACAAACACAGCCTCAAATACAGCCTCAAACCCACACAAAACACAGCCTCAAACCACCTGAAACAGCCTCAAACTCACACAAAACACAGCCTCAAACACAGCCTGAGACCCACACAAAACACAGCCTCAAACACAGCCTGAGACCCACACAAAACACAGCCTCAAACCCACACAAAACACAGCCTCAAATACAGCCTCAAGCACAGCCTCAAACCCACACAAAACAGAGCCTCAAATAAAGCCTCAAGCACAGCCTCAAACCCACACAAAACACAGCCTCAAATAAAGCCTCAAGCACAGCCTCAAACCCACACAAAACACAGCCTCAAACCCACACAAACACAGCCTCAAACACAGCCTGAAACCCACACAAAACACAGCCTCAAATACAGCCTCAAACCCACACAAAACACAGCCTGAAACCCACACAAAACACAGCCTCAAATGCAGCCTCAAACCCACACAAAACACAGCCTCAAAAACAGCCTCAAACCCACACAAAACATAGCCTGAAACCCACACAAACACAGCCTGAAACCCACACAAAACACAGCCTGAGACCCACACAAAACACAGCCTGAGACCCACACAAAACACAGCCTGAGACCCACTCAAAACACAGCCTCAAATACAGCCTCAAACCCACACAAAACACAGCCTCAAACACAGCCTGAAACCCACACGAAACACAGCCTCAAATACAGCCTCAAACCCACACAAAACACAGCCTCAAATACATCCTGAAACCCACACAAAACACAGCCTGAAACCCACACAAAACACAGCCTGAAACCCACACAAAACACAGCCTCAAACCCATAAAACACAGCCTCAAACCCACACAAAACACAGCCTCAAACTCATACAAAACACAGCCTCAAACACAGCCCGAGACCCACACAAAACACAGCCTCAAACCCACACAAAACACAGCCTCAAATAAAGCCTCAAACCCACACAAACACAGCCTGAGACCCACACAAAACACAGCCTCAAACCCACCCAAGTCACAGCCTCAAACCCACACAAAACACAGCCTCAAATACAGCCTCAAGCACAGCCTCAAACCCACACAAAACACAGCCTGAAACCCACACAAAACACAGCCTCAAACCCACACAAAACACAGCCTCAAACCCACACAAAACACAGCCTCAAGCACAGCCTCAAACCCACACAAAACACAGCCTCAAATACAGCCTCAAGCACAGCCTCAAACCCACACAAAACACAGCCTCAAGCACAGCCTCAAACCCACACAAAACACAGCCTCAAATACAGCCTCAAGCACAGCCTCAAACCCACACAAAACACAGCCTCAAGCACAGCCTCAAACCCACACAAAACACAGCCTCAAATACAGCCTCAAGCACAGCCTCAAACCCACACAAAACACAGCCTCAAACCCACACAAAACACAGCCTCAAGCACAACCTCAAACCCACACAAAACACAGCCTCAAATACAGCCTCAAACCCACACAAAACACAGCCTCAAACCCACACAAACACAGCCTCAAACACAGCCTGAGACCCACACAAAACACAGCCTCAAACCCACACAAAACACAGCCTCAAACCCACACAAACACAGCCTCAAATACAGCCTCAAACCCACACAAAACACAGCCTCAAACCCACACAAACACAGCCTCAAACACAGCCTGAAACGCACACCAAATACAGCCTCAAACCCACACAAACACAGCCTCAAACACAGCCTGAGATCCACACAAAACACAGCCTCAAGCACAGCCTCAAGCACAGCCTCAAACCCACAAAAAACACAGCCTCAAACCCACACAAACACAGCCTCAAATACAGCCTCAAACCCACACAAACACAGCCTCAAATACAGCCTCAAACCCACACAAAACACAGCCTCAAATACAGCCTCAAACCCACACAAAACACAGCCTCAAACCCACCCAAGACACAGCCTCAAACTCACACAAAACACAGCCTCAAACACAACCTGAGACCCACACAAAACACAGTCTCAAACCCACCCAAGACACAGCCTCAAACAAAGCCTCAAACCCACACAAAACACAGCCTGAAACCCACACAAACACAGCCTCAAACACAGCCTGAAACCCACACAAACACAGCCTCAAATACAGCCTCAAACCCACACAAATCACAGTGTCAAATACAGCCTCAAACCCACACAAAACACAGCCTCAAATACAGCCTCAAACCCACACAAAACACAGCCTCAAACACAGCCTCAAACCCACACAAAACACAGCCTCAAACACAACCTGAAACCCACACAAACACAGCCTCAAATACAGCCTCAAACCCACACAAATCACAGTGTCAAATACAGCCTCAAACCCACACAAAACACAGCCTCAAACACAGCCTCAAACTCACACAAAACACAGCCTCAAACACAACCTGAGACCCACACAAAACACAGTCTCAAACCCACCCAAGACACAGCCTCAAACAAAGCCTCAAACCCACACAAAACACAGCCTGAAACCCACACAAACACAGCCTCAAACACAGCCTGAAACCCACACAAACACAGCCTCAAATACAGCCTCAAACCCACACAAATCACAGTGTCAAATACAGCCTCAAACCCACACAAAACACAGCCTCAAATACAGCCTCAAACCCACACAAAACACAGCCTCAAACACAGCCTCAAACCCACACAAAACACAGCCTGAAACCCACACAAACACAGCCTCAAACACAGCCTGAAACCCACACAAACACAGCCTCAAATACAGCCTCAAACACGTATTATACACTGCCTTACACACACACACATTATATACTGCCTCATACACACATTATACACTGTTTCAAACACGTATTATACACAACCTCAAATATACATTACTCACTGCCTCAAATACACATTATACACAACCTCAAACATGTACACAGCCTCAAAAACACATTATACACTGCCTCAAACATATACATCCTCATACACACATTATACACAGCCTCAAACATGAATTATACACAACCTCAAACACACATTACTCACTGCCTCAAACACACATTATACACTGCCTCACACACATACACGGTCTCAAACACACTGTAAGCAGAAACAAAGCCTTTAACACGCCTTTAAACACAGATCTTAAATAAGATATCAAACACAGACTCAAGCCCAGGCCTAAAACAGAGCTAAACCCTGCTCTGCTGACAGAGCCTTAAACAGTCTCAGAGAGGCTGGGGGAGATTTATGAAGCCTGAGCTCTCACAGCCGCTGCGGTCAGCTCCAATATCCAGGAGCTCCACTCAGACCGGACGCTACACAGGCTCTGCACATTTCAGCCTTTAAAGAGCCGACTGATGTCCACTGTGTCCAGACATTCCTGATATTCAGCTCCTCTCTGCACCTGCTGCTGAGGCGGCTACTTTACTCACATTCAACAAGCAGGGAACAAAAAGAGACTGTGGAGAAGCTGCAAATGAGAGCAAGGTCAACAAGCGCAATGCCAAGTGCCAGCCAGAGGGGTATAATCCCTCCCTAGACCTCCTCCACACAACACTTCTTGTTGTGTTTATACCGGATGCTGGAACATTGCTGTGAGGATTTAATGGCTGAAAGCCACAGTAATCTCAGGTACTAAGGAAGGGTTATTAGTTTTGGACCATGCCCACGGTATATCTCTGAAAAATGGAGCTCCACTGCTTCACAGCCCGGGGTTGGGCGAGATTAATGCCCCTCTGGCAGACTCTTGGCATTGAACACTGTGCTCTTGGGCATGTGCTTGGCTTCTCCAGAGTGTCCCCTCTCATTTCACGCTTGTCTATGCGGATGAAGAGAGAGTGTGTGTGTGTGAATAATGAGGGTACATAATAAAGGAGTGCGTTTGCCTGCTCAGCTCTTCTGTCTGACAATAGAAACACGGAGAAAGGCATTGAACGCAGAGCGAGACAGTCGTTCTGAAAGCTAATCCAGCGCGGAGGAGGGTACATCTCAGTTTTTAGCAGATATTGGAACGTGTTCCGAGCCGAAACGATGGCGCTTGACTGAACTGGGACGAGCTTTAGCCCGAGTTTCTCCGACAAACAAACAAACAGAATTATATGAAGGCGTTTTACTTCAGCTCCAACAATAACAATCCAAGCTGAGGTGGATGAATGGCGCTGTCAGCTCCTGAGGCTGGACGAGGCACTTGCTGAGTGTGTGTGTGTGAATTACACACTAGCCCTGTGACATTTCTGGAGTGAAATGACACTTTGGGTGCAGTCCGATCACACGCGGCTCTGTCTCAGCGAGTGATGTGTCACACTCGAAGCCTACGAGGCCTGAGCTTGGCGTTGGAACACGAGCTGAATAACGTGGCTTTAAAAAGGCAGAGCCTGTAAAATACACTGGATTTAAAGCCTGCTCCTGGCAGGTGTGTCTAAGCAGCACTATTGAAGCAACATAAACACTAACAGGTCCATAAATCTGAACCGTGGGGAACACTCAGAGGCTTCCGGGTCTTCAGAGGGAGCCTAATCTTCTCTGTGAAGTGTCTGTTCTCATTTTTATTGAAGAGTATCATCAGGTTTGTGGTACGTAAACTCAGCACTGCTCTTGTTCTATTTACAATCTCCATCTCTGGAAACCTCAGACACGCCGTAAACTGCGGTAAAAGCAGCAATCTGATGTGTTGATGTTCCCAATGCTTTATTTAACAACAAAAGCTCATAGAAAAGATTTCCAAAGTAGTTTCTGAACACCTCTAGTGTGTTTTGTAGATAGAAAAACATTTACAATATGACACCTGCAACTCGCTCCAGAATAAATCGGTACAGATGTGAAATAAGAGCAAAGAGTTTAAACAATATTCTAGTTCACACCACTCATAGAGGGGGCGTGGCCACCACTCATATAGGGGGCGTGGCCACCACTCAGAGAGGGGGCGTGGTCACCACTCAGACAGGGGCGTGGCCACCACTCAGAGGGGGGGCGTGACCACTACTCGGGGGAGGGGGCGTGGTCACCACTCAGAGAGGGGCGTGGCCACCACTCAGATAGGGGCGTGGGCACCACTCAAAGAGGGGGCGTGGTCACCACTCAGAGAGGGGGCGTGGTCACCACATTGATTATCTCTTGGAGTTCGGCCAAAACAGTTGAAAGAACATTTCTCAGCATGAGATCTAACATGCTTAGGTCTCTTACCTTCTCCTGGAACCGCTGAATGAGCCTGACCTTCCAGCCCTCAGACCACTGTGCAGGAGAAACCCTTATCACACTACGCTTATGACGATAAAAACCCGTTTCTGAGAGAGAGCAGATTTCAGCGCCTGTGGCTGAAGGAACTGAACCGTCGTAAAATAAGTGAAATAAGATGGTTCTACATTCTACAGCGCTAACACACACTTGTGCTTTAACACACACCACAGCAGATGATTGTCCAGTGAAACTGAGGCTCGTATCACACTCATTTAGAGATAAAGCCTCATAGCTGTGAGCACAGAGTCGAGTGAAGGCTTTTCTGAGTGTTTTGTCTGTTTTCAGCTGCATTCCTCTTTAATCCAAACTCTAAACTTACACTGCGGGGGGAGCCTGGGCTTGTGTTTTTCACAGTGTGACATCAGCAGTCAGTGAGCTCCCACAGTGCCCCCTCCCTGTGGCTCTTTTAAATGCACATGAATTAACCCTTTGGCTGTGTTCTTAAAGACACAGTACATCGCCCTCTTTTTGAGACACCGTCCATGTTTTTAAAATACAGCTGTACACTGTTTAACTGTTACACCGCCCAACTCTACCAACCACACCACTGCTTTATAATTCATTCCTCATTCATTCACTGTCTGTAGCCCTTATCCAGTTCAGGGCGGCGGTGGGTCCGGAGCCTACCCGGAATCACTGGGTGCAAGGCAGGAACACACCCTGGAGGGGGCGCCTTCTCAGGGCATGCTTTATAATTGCTGTGCAAAATTAATGCTTGGGACAATTCAGTACTGGTTGGGTATTGATACGGACATAGGGTCCCTAGGGTCACTACACAGTTCTACACCCTTACACTGAACACAGTCCACTGCCAAGACTCTATTACACAGAAGAACACAGTGTCTGGACCCGAGCTCGTCTCAGAGGGTGTGACAGAGTGGACACGTGTGCTGCAGTCCGATGAGTCCACAGTCCAGCGAGAAAAGCAAAGCACACACCGCCTCACAAGCCCGACAGGAAATCATCCAATCAGGATTTGTAGATGTATGGAGTCTCGGGCTGAAGAGACCCGAGGAGCTGTGGAACCGAGGTGATGGGTCTCCAGCTTGTATCTTTCAGCGTGATTTGGAATCCAGATCTATCCAGAAACCACTTGTGTAAAGTCCTCCCCGACGAGCAGAGACTCTCCTGTTACTGCAGTGAAACACACTCCAGGTTAACGCTCATTTCAGAAGCTGAACGAGGATGTGGTCACCCAAGCTTCAAAGCCCTGGCTTCAACCGTCTCCATCCTCCACTCAATCCATTCACGGAAAACATTCCCCCTCTTTTCCGCAGACAGCGGCGGAGAGATGTTCCAGCGTTTGACGGGAAATCCACTAAAATAATTGTACGTCGTGCTTCACTCTGACTTCATTCCCCTCCTGCCGCCTCAGCTCCATGTTCCCTGTGAAATCCTGTCTGATCCACAGCCGTAGGAGACGCGCAGAGGAAATAAATAAATAAGGCGGGAAATAAATAAATCTATGGGAACATATTCTGCGTCTGGCCTTCAGGGTGAATTTACAGCGGCGGGTTTTCCATTAGTCTGAAACATGTTTGCTATTATCCTATGGCAGGTTTATTGTGGTTTAGGGGCGTCGTCATCACAGTTACACAGACGGCCTTCTGATACCACTGCCTTCTGCAGCTGTGCACATCTGTATTCCTACATTTCCTTTAAAGGTGCAGTCTGTCATTTTTACCACAAAATGTAGACATTTATCATTTCTATATATTTTTATACAACGTCCAACTCACGTAATGAAGAATTACACTGCTGTGTCCCTGAAAGAGCCAGTTTATCCTCCACAGAGTGGGTCACTCGCAACTAGAGTTTGAGTGAGTGTGAAACTGTCCACAGGTGTGTGTGTGTGTGTGTGTGTGTGTGTGTGTGTGATACACACAGTCCACTAGATGTCTATGGAGTCAAACTGGCGACTTTAATAGTTGTAAAATTAATAAAAAAATTAAAATCAAAATACTTCTCTATTTCATTTACATTGTTCCTTTTTTCTTTTGAGCTCCTTGTTTTCCTTCACGCTTCATTTTTGACCCCATTTTGATGCAGGGGGTGGGACAACAGGAAAGTCTAGATATTATGTGGTTTGTGGGGAGCTCCTGGGAGCACTTTTCCACAAAAAAATAAAAAATAAAAATACTCTGGTTCCATTGCTGCATTTCCACCAGTTTTGAAGGGAACTAGGGATACGTCACCAGTGGGGGGCGCTGTGGGGCTGTGTCTGAATTCAGCTCAGAGCCAGAGATAAAGGGATAGGGTCAGGACAGAGTCATGGTTAATCCACTGTTTACAGCGCGGTCAGATCACAGTGAGATCTGAGACACATGTGGAAACGATGCAGAGTTCGGAGTCGTCTCCTGAGGAGCTCAAAAACAGTCAGGAACAGTAACCAATGCTCCTTGACTCTCGCTGAACTCAGCCCCAGAAACACACACAGAGACGGAGCAGGCTCCTGTTTTATTTCCTTTTATTTATCTCTATAACCCTCTGTAAATGACCCGTTCAGCTCCACTGCTCCATCACGCTTTATTTCAGCCTCTGAGCTCTTTCTGGAGCATCTTTATCTCTCCACTCACCCACAGACAGCATTAAAGTTCCTGCTGAAGAACCCACTGTGTGGTTCCAGATGGGAATGAACTTTTTCTGGATCTGGAACCTGTTTATGTCGGTGGAATTATGCCAAAACGTTCAAGATTAGATTCACGAATAGGAACTGGACCAGTTCCACTTTGGTGTAAAAGGGCTTCTGCTGGTTGGTGGAGGTAGAACTGGGAGGCGGAGCAGCCATGTCTCCCCCCACCCCCACCCCCCGGCTCATAACATCAACCTGTAGCTCTCCACCACGAGAAAAAGAGATTTAAAAAAACAAAACACAAACCTTCCCAGGACTCGTACAGATCCGAGAGATTGAATTGTAAATTATTCCCACAGCACAGATCTTTTCTTCCCCCGGCCCCTCGGGAGCTCTGTGATTTTGTACTGCGTTACCCCCACGACAGAGCGTGGATACCTTCAGAGTGAGACGAGGTATTTAGACTCAGAGGAGGAGGAGAAACACCTGTTAACAGCTGTGTGTTCAGCCTCAGGGAAGAGCAGCATCACAGCCAGGAAACGTGTCCTCAGGCACAACTTTTACAGAACAAACCAGAACTGTGTGTGTGTGTGTGTGTGTGTGTGCCATCTGCTTGTCGGCCCACTGCAGGGATTTGTGTCAGACCCAATGTGTTCACTGAGCAGAAAAGAGAAGAGGAAGAAACTGCTGTTCGCTCTCCTGCCCCCTACAGGCCACACATGGGAAGCTCACAAAGAAGAACAAATATTTACAGATGTAGGTCCAGCGTCAGTTCTTCACACGGTGTGAAAGCTTCATGATGAACGGACCAATAGAAACGCTCCAAAACAAACAGAGATTGAATGTTTAGGCTCTGACCTCCACTGAGATGATGTTATAAAGGTTTTCTGTAACGTTACTGTTTTGGAAATCCATTTTATTTATTTATTTTTTGACAGTGGTAGGGTATAAAAATTCCAAGAGTGTTTTCTGAGAGGATGAGGACATCTATGATTCTCAAGGGTGCCTTTGCTCAGAGAAATGAGTTCAGCCCAGATATTTATTACACTCATATTCCTTTTATAAGCTAGTGTAATTATTATTAGTAATTCACTCGTAGCTGAGAGCAGGTGTGATGTGGTGGTGGATCACTCTCAGCGCTGACGTGGTGGTGGTGTGTTAGTGTGTGTTGTGCTGGTGTAGAGTGGATCAGACACAGTGGGGTGTGTTCTCCCTGTGTCTGCGTGGGTGTCCTGGGTTTCTCTCACACGGGGTCAGTCACTCTCTCTGAGGGCTGTTAAAGAAATGAATGCAACTGTAAAGACAACCTCACACAGAAAAGAAGAAACATTCCCATGTTCTCCCCTCATCCACAAGAGCCCTCGCAAACACAAGCACCGATCAGCGCTGAGATGCAGAGGAGAAAAGCCTGAGCACTTGTAAACATCGGCCTTGGCAACAGCAGCAAGTGTGGCACCTGTTTCTGAGCAGAAAAACACAGCGTCATTTCAGATACACTGTGGAACTCCCTGTGAAACCGAGAGAAGCTCCGAATAAACACTGAGACGTTTATAGAAGACACCCCCATCCCCCACCCCCCCACTCTGCAACACACACACACACAGGCACTCTCGCTCTTCACACGTGGAGTAATTGATGAGCGCCATGCTTGATCGCCAGAGCCGTAATACGCTGCGCGCTGTGATCTCGCTGCATGCTGATACACACAATGAGCTGGAGCTCGGAATAAAAACAGAGCACCTCTCGTCTTTAGCGAAGGCAGGAATCAGGGCCCCTGCTGGGGTTGTGATCACGCGCAAAACGAGATGATCTTTAAGGCCTGTGTCAAAGGCCTGTACTGACACTCACAAAAGGTAACACAGCAGCCTGGGAACTACATACATCTCTTATTCAAGCTGACGCCGCGTAGACGCCACGTCGGGGACACACTCATTCCTCAAACACACAACTCTTTTACTGTTTGTAAAAGAATGGATCCCTGACCCATTTATCCACATCACGTTTGTAAACAGAGTGTGGTTAGTCTGTGTCAATCAGTAGAGGAGCTTGGGCCACGTCCCAAAGTATCATCATACTCCCTACATAGTGCACATCACAGATAATAAACTAGACACTGATTCGACAGGGAAACAGGAACCTGATATATTTATACAAAGCACTAAGTGAGTGCACAAGCCGTCATTTCATGACAGACACTGTGTCTCACCGATCTCTCACACTTTCAGACGAGGAGAACTACTTTATTAAACTTTAACCCAGAGCAGAGGCGACAGTCGTGATAAAACATTATCCTCCAGGAGTCTGTTCACTCTCAGAGCGCAGAGACAGTGGGGTCAGATTATTTACCTCTAAACAGGGGGAAAAGACTGAGATGGAGAAGTACGGGGCTTTTGTCTGTCGTCTCTTACACACTACAACAACACAGCAGTGAAATAAAACGATGACTGAAGCTGGTGTGTGATCTGTGTGTGAATAACTCACTCAGATTCAGACAGAAGAGCAGAGACACATTAGAGTCTGATGCTAACAGTTTTGCATTAGATACTATGGTGAAAATGCTACTGTGGCTAACAGTGGATGAAAGGCCTTTTTCTCCTCATTGTGCTACACTGTGGGATCCTTTATCCCCAGACACAGAGAGGCAGCGAGTCTGTGCTTCTGACTGCTGTGAGACTCTCTCCAGAGCAGAGAGGAGAGCTGTGTATGAGGTAAATTTATCTATCTTTCATATTAGTGTCTGAAACCAGACAATCACTCCCCAATATGGCCCCACGCACACCTAAAAGTCACGTGACTGTAACCATAGGAATCTACGCTATAAGGAACTGAACTGAATAAGGATTAGAGAAAATGAGTGAATGTTATTACTGTAGTAACCCTGCTGTAGTCCTATGAAAGTGGGGTTGTATTAGACCTGGGGAAGAGAAGTAACACAGTGAGTCACAAAATTAACCAACCATAACAGAGCCCTGGGAGCAGAGAGCTTCCACCCCTGCAGTGAACCGCACCAGAGATCACTAGAACCGAACCCCAGGCCCCTGCATCCAAACGGACCAGAGATGGGCTCAAACAGCTTTCACACTTGTCCAAGCAAATCGAACCCGCGGAGAGAGACGATCCGGGTCCAGCCTCAGTCCAACAACAACAACAACATTATTTCACAAGCTTTGATAACACAGGCCACAATATCACAGGCTTCTAAAGCACAGGCTGAACCTCAGAGCCGTACGGTACAGGGCTGAGAGGCACTAGTGGTTCTAAATGTCTGTGTTTAGAAAGGTCCATAAATGACCTGTTTAAAGGTCAGAGTGGGGTCAGAAAACACAAGGCTGAATATTCAACACAGCGTTTACTGGGGTCTAGTAATGTTTGCTGGTCTTAGACAGTGTTTGGGCTACACACACACACACACACACTCACACTCAAACACACACACACACACCCACTCACACTCAAACACACACACACACACACACACACACACTCACACACACTCACACTCAAACACACACACACACACACACACACACACACTCACACTCAAACACACACACACACACACACACACACACACTCACTCACACCCACACACTCACACACTCAAACACACACACACACACACACACACACACACACACACACACACACACACTCCCACACACTCTCACACACACACACACACACACACACACACACACACCCAACATTTGGCTAAATACAAATAGTTCATTTTGCAATTGTTTGTTTAGTTTCAGTTATTTTCTTAAAGGAAAAGGAAACCATCTAAATTAAAAAAAAAATAAATAAATCTTACAATCAGAATGTTGCAAAAACAAATCCATAAAAATTAAAATGAGGAAACATCTGAAAGTTGGATTCCACGGGACTCTATATTATTATTAAAGCCAGTGCGACAGGGCTCTGTTTTATAAAGGACCTGAGCTCTAGAGACATGTGAAAATAAAGAAGGTTCCTGAGCTGAGACACACACAGAGACCTGAGGGTGAAGGGTGAGTGTTGTGCAGTTACAGCTGTGCAGACGCAGTCGCAGATGCAGACGGAGATGGAGACAGACCGAGCACTGCGTTCTTATTTCCTTTCGGAGCCGGGCGGAGGATAAATATTGATAAGTATTCCTGTTACAGGTTTGGGGAAAGTGAATTAGGCAGCGTCTGGGGCCCCAGGGCAGCGCACATCTGTCATCCCCAGAGCAGCCGGGTTTGTAAACTCCATTAAGTGTTTGTGGAGGTAATAACCGCCTGCGAGATGATTCCTGCTCCATACGCCACAGAGGCAGATGCTACTTTTATCACCAACGCCTCCTCCTCCTCCTCCTCCTCCACTCTCTACAACAACTCGGCCTTCGCTTCGTCTCAGACCTCTTCACTCCCAGAGACACAGCCTGGACTTCCCGCAGAATCAACCTGATATTAACAGAGGTTAGTGTTCTCCTCCGAGCGTGTTGAGTCTGATGAACAGAGGTTAGTGTTCTCCTCTGAGCGTGTTGAGTCTGATGAACAGAGGTTAGCGTTCTCCTCCGAGCGTGTTGAGTCTGATGAACAGAGGTTAGTGTTCTCCTCTGAGCGTGTTGAGTCTGATGAACAGAGGTTAGTGTTCTCCTCTGAGCGTGTTGAGTCTGATGAACAGAGGTTAGTGTTCTCCTCTGAGCGTGTTGAGTCTGATGAACAGAGGTCAATGTGCTCTCCTCTGAGCGTGTTGAGTCTGATGAACAGAGGTTAGCGTTCTCCTCCGAGCGTGTTGAGTCTGATGAACAGAGGTTAGTGTTCTCCTCTGAGCGTGTTGAGTCTGATGAACAGAGGTTAGCGTTCTCCTCTGAGCGTGTTGAGTCTGATGAACAGAGGTTAGCGTTCTCCTCTGAGCGTGTTGATGCTGATGAACAGAGGTTAGTGTTCTCCTCTGAGCGTGTTGAGTCTGATGAACAGAGGTTAGTGTTCTCCTCCGAGCGTGTTGAGTCTGATGAACAGAGGTTAGCGTTCTCCTCCGAGCGTGTTGAGTCTGATGAACAGAGGTTAGTGTTCTCCTCTGAGCGTGTTGAGTCTGATGAACAGAGGTTAGTGTTCTCCTCTGAGTGTGTTGAGTCTGATGAACAGAGGTTAGTGTTCTCCTCTGAGCGTGTTGAGTCTGATGAACAGAGGTTAGTGTTCTCCTCTGAGCGTGTTGAGTCTGATGAACAGAGGTTAGCGTTCTCCTCCGAGCGTGTTGAGTCTGATGAACAGAGGTTAGTGTTCTCCTCTGAGCGTGTTGAGTCTGATGAACAGAGGTTAGCGTTCTCCTCCGAGCGTGTTGAGTCTGATGAACAGAGGTTAGCGTTCTCCTCTGAGCGTGTTGAGTCTGATGAACAGAGGTTAGTGTTCTCCTCTGAGCGTGTTGAATCTGATGAACAGAGGTTAGTGTTCTCCTCTGAGCGTGTTGAGTCTGATGAACAGAGGTCAATGTTCTCCTCTGAGCGTGTTGAGTCTGATGAACAGAGGTTAGTGCTCTCCTCTGAGCGTGTTGAGTCTGATGAACAGAGGTTAGCGTTCTCCTCCGAGCGTGTTGAGTCTGATGAACAGAGGTTAGTGTTCTCCTCTGAGCGTGTTGAGTCTGATGAACAGAGGTTAGCGTTCTCCTCTGAGCGTGTTGAGTCTGATGAACAGAGGTTAGCGTTCTCCTCTGAGCGTGTTGAGTCTGATGAACAGAGGTTAGTGTTCTCCTCTGAGCGTGTTGAGTCTGATGAACAGAGGTTAGTGTTCTCCTCCGAGCGTGTTGAGTCTGATGAACAGAGGTTAGTGTTCTCCTCTGAGCGTGTTGAGTCTGATGAACAGAGGTTAGTGTTCTCCTCCGAGCGTGTTGAGTCTGATGAACAGAGGTTAGAGTTCTCCTCTGAGCGTGTTGAGTCTGATGAACAGAGGTTAGTGTTCTCCTCCGAGCGTGTTGAGTCTGATGAACAGAGGTTAGTGTTCTCCTCTGAGCGTGTTGAGTCTGATGAACAGAGGTTAGTGTTCTCCTCCGAGCGTGTTGAGTCTGATGAACAGAGGTTAGTGTTCTCCTCCGAGCGTGTTGAGTCTGATGAACAGAGGTTAGTGTTCTCCTCTGAGCGTGTTGAGTCTGATGAACAGAGGTTAGTGTTCTCCTCTGAGCGTGTTGAGTCTGATGAACAGAGGTTAGTGTTCTCCTCTGAGCGTGTTGAGTCTGATGAACAGAGGTTAGTGTTCTGTTGTCAGAAATGATGAACTCTGAGCTGCGCCTTCTAGTGGGTGTTTTGCTTTAGTTCCCTGCCAACGTTTCAATGCACACATGGAAATATTTAGCCAATGACAGGAACATATTTTAAACCTGATGTCTTCATACATAAAGGCAGCAGAAATGAGCCTGAAGACAGTCGTATTTTCTTGTGCAGCTTTATTTACATTTTTTTCTCCTGCAGACACTGGAGTTATTTGCTTGAATTGAATTCACCATCTGGATGGAAACCAGGCTAGAGTCACTCCCTCCTTTTTTACTTTCATTTTCTCTTCAAAAACAGCTCTCTGGTGTATGTGGATCACATCCTTTCACACCCTCGGCGTGTAGCCCTGGGCCGGGGGCTGTTTATTCGTAGGTTCTCCCCCTGCTCGCCTCAGAGGAATAGCATTAAGGTAATGGCTCCACACTCCTCTTCTTTACAAACATGTTTACAGCCGCGGGCTTGGGATTAGTGCAAACATTTTAAAATCGAACTCCTTCGAGAATGACTGACAGCCTGAGGGTCATTTATTACACACAGAGAGAGAGAGAGAGAGAGCGTACGGGGGGTGGAATAAAATAAAATAAAAGAAAATAAATCAGACACACACCCAGGCCTTGTTTGGAATGTGAGGAAAGACCTCAGTGATCAAACCTCATTTTCTCTGGATCAGGAACGCTGTCCTCAGACTCGGGGTTTCAACAACTGTTGACTGACCCTGCTGAAGATGCAAAGCCAAGCAGCACCTGATGAACCTGAAGACCACGATGACTCCATGTTACTGGAGCTGTGAATGTGAAGCTGATGTGTGTCTAAATTACTGTACGTCTATGGAATTAAGGTAAACAAATAAGAACAAAAACAAAAACACGCATCGCTCAGGAAACTCCTTCAAGCCCCATTCATACGTATCGAGATATTTCTGAAAACTTACATATTACATGATTATTATAAATCACTCCTTGCTCCCTCTGTAGTGCACTACTCAGGTCCTGAAACTGTGACGCCAGTGTTTCAGAAAAGATCAGTTTTGCTGTAAACATGATGTCACTGATTACGACGGTTTATAAGTTTCCAGCTTGGAGAGTGTTTTCAGGACATAATATAAAGTCAGTTTCCTGTGGGCTGTCCCATCCCCTCATCTGAGTCCAATCACAGAGCTGTGTTTAAGAGAGAACCAAGAACTGTGTTTCCTCGTGGAGAAGGAGAATTATAATATGCCCCTTTTAAACGTGTTCCTTTATCTGGTCCCTAATGTAGCACTGCTTGCTGTAAGCAGTAAAGCCACTGTATTACACAGCCCTCAGATACGTCGTGTGTTTCTGGTCTGAAATGCTTCTCCTCTCGAGTTTATAAAAGTTATTTAAGGTGATCCAGCTTGGTTTAGTTTGTCTTGGTGAAAGTGTGTCAGAGAGATCGTTCTGGGTCACGGCTCTGAGGGACTGCTGTTGTCCCTCATCTACTGCTCTGAACTCTGCTCACAAAAGATCCAACTACATCCTCACACCTCTGAACAAACCACAGTTTCCCTCTGGGTCAGGAACAGTTTCCTCAGTCTTGGATCTCACATCAAGCCCTGTCTTCACCACAAACAGAGCGGAATGAAAACGGCAGCACAGCCCGTCAGATTCCAGGTCAGGAGCCAGCACTGATATACAACTTGTGTGTATCATTGTCTAATGTGTGTGTATTACATACGGATCAGCCTTAAAGGCAGTGTCTACGATTGTGGGGCGACGCTGTTCTCTGTTTTTTTGACGTTCAGAAGCTTTGTATCTTTTAAGGTGGAGCGGTGTGTGTGAGTAAGAAGCGACTGTATCTTTTAAGGTGGAGCGGTGTGTGTGAGTAAGAAGCGACTGTATCTTTTAATGTGGAGCGGTGTGTGTGAGTAAGAAGCGACTGTATCTTTTAAGGTGGAGCGGTGTGTGTGAGTAAGAAGCGACTGTATCTTTCAAGGTGGAGCGCTGTGTGTGAGTAAGAAGCGACTGTATCTTTTAAGGTGGAGCGGTGTGTGAGAGTAAGAAGCGACTGTATCTTTTAAGGTGGAGCGGTGCGTGTGAGTAAGAAGCGACTGTATCTTGTTGGTGTCTGAAGTGTAAATTGTCTGTAAGTGTTTATTCACTGTTTGAATTCCCACAGAAACTCATGTGTAACTCGAGCTGTTTAGTTTTGTAGCACTTTCGCTCTGTGTTTACTTTCATGCAGTTAGCGCTCTCCTGAATTTAGAGTCAGTTCCACCTTAAGTAATGTAACTGTAACAGCAAAAATAAGTCAGTGTTACCCCCCTATGGAGCAGGAATAGAGCAACATCCTCATCTCGGTTAGTGCTTTTCAGCGTTTGGAGTCTCTCCGTTGTCTAAAAACCTCCAGATGGCGTTTCTCTGCCGTGAACAAAGAGACCAAAGCATTACAACCATCAGCGTGGCCCTTACATTTCGCCACCGTGTCCTTACGAGTAGAGAAGTGGGTTTGATCCACACGACCTGGAAGAAAACTTGGATTTTGTGAAGGAACCCCCAAGGAGTACTGTATTCTCCCTCAACATCATTGCTGTGGGATCCTCAAACTACTCCCTGGGGGATGGGGATGGCTGCTGCCACTCAGTGTGATTCAGTGTGCACTGCCACTAGTGCACCGTGTGAGTGTTTCATTGCCACAGATGGATTAAAATATGTGTTGCATATTGTAACATGTCTTGTATTTCTCCTGCTTCCAACATCAGCTTCAAGATCTGATGTTCCACACACTGTCTGATACCCCCCCAGGCCAAGGTCCAAGGATGTAGAGCTTGTAATTCAGGTTTGTGTTGAGTGAGGAAACCCTCTCCTCCTCTGACCTGTTTTCTACGGTGTGTAGAACACCACTGAGTACGGTGCTGGTCTCCAGTGGTAGTTGTCAGTTTCTGATGCGTCTGATATCAGATAAAATGTGAAATCCAATAGTAAACACAGCTCTGGTGTTCGCCCTGTGGCTGTATCCCTATCCAAATTAAGCTCTAGGCCAGAGATTTTCCCTACAACACTCAGAAGACGCCACAGCTTTAAATCTATAAATAAAACACTCGTGAGTTCAAGCAGGAAGAGGATCTTCTGGCTGCTGCAGTGTAAGCTAGTGATGATTTATTTATTCTCTGACAACCTGTTTCTTTAAAGACCTGTTTGTTTTTGAGCTTATTAATAATGTCTGAGCGCCGCGCTGCAGTGTACACAATTTACAGCAGAACCTCCAGCTCAGCGTCTCTGCTCAAACCCTGTTTGACTGAGGCACAGTTTTAACTCACTAAAATTACCAGGCTTTTTAATCATCATCATCATCATCATCATCATCATCATCTCCCACTCTTCAATATTTAATAAACCAGGCAGAAGAGACTAGTGGCATATAATGTGACCTCATGCAACATTTCATATGCCCTGCCTCATAAAGGACATGAGGCTTTTCCTCACAACTGCTGGGTAGTTTCACCGTTTATTCTCTAAACCATTTACAATTCACTTCTTTATTTCTGCATTTAACACTCTCTAGTAAAAATAAGCCTGTTTTATTCCTTTATTCCGCTAGGTTTTCATTGTATAAATGTTGAAATTCAAATGCTTTTATATCCCAGGTACGACTGACACAATAATAAGCAGTAAACTCATCCCAGAGCCCCGTCATGCCATAAACAAACAAGCTAGGATTTCTGAATCAATTCGACCCACACGTCATTCATGAGTTGAGGGTTACAGCTCAACACCAGCTTCCCAACAGGCCGCACTTTCTGTTCACCCCACAATTTCATCCGAAATATTATTAAAATTTATGACTTAAAACTTGATTTTCACTGAGCACACTCTTTTAAAATTGAATGAGCACAATGGGTCCCCACAGTGACAGACCGCTGCGGAGAACAGTCTGGTTCAGTGAGAGGGCTGAGGAGCGGTGCAGCTGTAGGCAGTGCATACAATGTCTAAATGGTTTATACTGCAGTTTATAACACTCCTACAGTGTTTACCATCCACCGAAGCAGACAATCTGACGTCTAGATTCAGACAAACACAGTCCAAAAGCAGGGGGAACGTAAAACCACTCATTTGTACTAAATAACTACTAATATACAGCACTATGCAGAAGTCCGAGGCCTGAGATAATGATATGTATTTAAACTAAAGCCCTCAGTGAGTGTGGGGCTGGTGTAAAGTTGTATATAATCACAGTAAACACAGACTAATAACAATATAAAACACATCAGAAATATAAGATAATGTTTCTCTATGAAGCAGTGGGTGAGAGTGATTTTAAAGAACAGTGTTTTGTTCAGATTCTCCTTGATTTATATGAATTTATTAAATCCACAGCACATTATTTAAAATCATTATTAAATTACACTGAGTGCTAATCATGCTATTTTCACCACTCTACTAATACAATTGGTGCACTCTGAATGACTGAACTCTAAAAACACATTTAAAGTGTATTAAATTATTAATAAAATACAAAATAAAATATGAAAATAAAAGTCACCAAGACAAATGAACAAAACAAACCAAATGGCAAAATAGTCCTTAATTAAAATCAAACACAACATATGATACATCATATATATCACGATATATTCATTCATTCATTCATTGTCTGTAACCCTTATCCAATTCAGGGTCACGGTGGGTCCAGAGCCTACCTGGAATCATTGGGTGCAAGGCAGGAATACACCCTGGAGTGGGCGCCAGTCCTTCACAGGGCAACACACACACACACACACATTCACTCACACACTCACACCTACGGACACTTTTGAGTCACCAATCCACCTACCAATGTGTTTTTGGACTGTGGGAGGAAACCGGAGCACCCGGAGGAAACCCACGCAGACACGGGGAGAACACATCACGATATATATCACGTTACATATTACGATACTTCCAAATTTGAAGTGTATGACCTACGAAGCGTATAAATATGTTATCATTTACTATAAGAGTGTCAAAAATGTCAGAATCACTACTAATGTGTAATCTCAGTATAATTTAAATGACATATATATGTAGTGATTTAGTGGTGGTGATTATTGGTTCCAAATTAACATAATTTAAGTTCATTTTTAAGGGACTGGTCAGTGAAAGACACTAGAGCCCACTCCATGAGCTACTGCGGTGGGATTAAAACTCGCACTTTCTTCAAAGTAACTTCAGTTTCACTAAAATCAGTCAGTCTTAGAGAAAGATGGACAGATGGAGCAGGTTGTGGTCACTCTTCCCCCGGCCGGTTCTGACCCAGTGGGTCTTAGAGGGTCAGACAGTGAGACATTAATCAAGAGCAGTAATGTGAAGTGCTGCTATGGGACACGGCACAGATCCTGAGCTCTGGACCTGTTCCGTTACTCAGACCATTGTCCTTTTACCTCGGAAATCACCCCCATGTCCGTGATGCTCCGATCCTCAGAACCACCCTGGAACCCAAGCCCTGCACAAAGCCTCAGGCCTGGAGCGTGCTCTGCTTCAGAGCCCAGTTGAAAGCAGAGGAGTTTGTGGCTTTCAGAGTAGAGATAAGCCCCAGAGGAGCTCCTGCGTTTTTATGGATGAGAACCTCAGCCTCGCACACTGTTTACTCACCAATATTACTTTATTTATGAGTCTCTCCAACTTTATGATTACCTGAGACTTTCACAGTGGAAACCAACTTCATACACTTTATATTCCTGGGTTTTTCAGCGCCGACTCCGCGCCGAGGCTCTGGTCAGCTCCGCCGTCCACAAGAAATCCAGGGGACATGGACATCAGGGACAGTTTGGGGGATTAATACATCTCATTTACACACTTAGCTGCTTACCACAGACGTGAGGCAGAGCTGGGCTCTGAAATGTGTTCCTTTATCTCCAACACACTGTAGCATTGAGAGCTCTCTCTCTCTCTCTCTCTCTCTCTCTCTCTCTCTCTCTCTCTCTCACACACACACACACACACACACACACTGACGGACTTCATTCTGGTTCTGAAAAGGGCAGATGATATTCTACAATAACAAACTGTTGTCCACGTGTTGCTCTGCATACTTTGTTAGCCCCCCCGTTCTTCAATGGTCAGGACCCCCACGGGACCCCCAGAGATCAGGCATCATTCTCAGAAATACAGATCTGCTGTTCTTTTTTGTTCTATCACAGGTTCTCACTGGTTCTCTAAACTGTTCTAGACTTGTTCTTTTTTCTGAGTTTCCCCCAAAGCCTTTATTCACCAAAATAACTAAAGGTTCTTGAACCAGTTTCCTTCAGGATTCCTGGAACCCGCCCTCCCACATTTCCACTAGTTTTGATGGGAAGCAAGGATACGTCACCAGCGGGGGGCGCTGTGGGGCTGGGTTCCAGCGCTGGGTCTGAACTCAGCTCCAGAGCCAGAGATAAACAGAGAGAATCAGGACAGAGTCATGGTTTATCCACTGTTTACAACGCGGTCAGGTAATGCTGAGTTCTGTCTGCTACAGTTGGAGTATTTCAGGTTCCACAGCCCCCTGAGCTCGAGAACAGTGAGAACAGCAGATAAATGTAATCAATGTGCCTCGAATCACACTGAACACAGCCGTAGAAAAAGACAGATGTAGCATTTTTCTTTCCAAATCAAATTGGATAACGGCTCATTTAACATTTTCAATTTACCCGGTTTCAGAAGGAGAACCTCCACCCGACGTGTCTAGTTCTCTGGTCTTTACCCAGAACCCCATAGAGGACGATATAACATTATGTAAATGACCCGTCCAGTTCCACTTCGCCATAACGCTTTGTTTCAGGCTCTGAGCTCTTTCTGGAGCTTCTTTATCTTCATGGTTCCTGCTGAAGAATCCACTAGGGGTGGCTGTGGTCTAGAGGGTAGAGAGCTGAGATTGAGGCTGGTAGGTGGTTGATTCAATTCCCAGGACCAACAGGGAGCAGAGGGAAAAGAAAAAAAAAACAAAATAATTAATGTCTGAAGTGCTCGAGCAAGTCGTCTAACCCCCAAACTGCTCCCCGAGCGCCGAGGTGGTTACAGCCCCCTGCTCCGACTGTGTGTGTGCTCACTGCCACAGTTGGGTTAAATGCAGAGAGGAATTTCCATAAAGGCATCAATACAGGTGACATTTCTCTTTCACTCTTCTTTGGATCCAGCTGGGTACAAACTGGTTCTGGGTTCTGGTTCTGGAATCAGTTTGTGTTGGTGGAAACACACTGAACTCTTCAAAATGAGGTTTCTCCAAACAGGAACTCAATCGGTTCCACGTTGGTGGAGAAGGGATACCGGGCTCCCGCAGGTCCTTCTCTCTGTGGTTCTCCCAGACCCTCTGGTTCCCTCAGGTTCTTTGTTTCTCTCAAGCCTTTACTGGTTCTGTAAGGTTCTGTAATGCTCTCTCTGGTTCCAATTGTCATGGCTGAGTATGTACTGACTGAATTTGAATGGCTGGCTGTGAGACTGGCACAAAGAACTGTGGGTAATTTACTGCACTATAAAATCAGCAGGACTGATTTGCTTTAGTATTTATGATCCAAACCCAGTCACACACACACACACACACACACACACACACAGTCACACATTAAACTGCATTTGTTTATTTATTTGACTGCCTGTTGACTTTCTGATTTATTTGGCACTGAGGTAAATGGCTGGTGACAAATGGCAAGCCGTAACCTCTACAATCCCATACAGCAGCAACTCTTCAGCCACACACACACTCACACTGGTTTTTGTGATTTTTCAGGACATGTGAAATAAACCGAGAGGTGATGCCTTTCTGAGAGCGCTGGAGACAAAGTGAAAACAAAAACTGCATACGTTACGTTCATCAGTTGATATTTTGCTCCTTTTTAAAGTGGTTTGTATTTTTACTGCAAACTCTGGACATTTTCAGGTTTAAGTGATAAACAAGGACACGGAAACACACACACAACTCCTTCTTGTTCATTAGACATTGCAAGGACATGGTGAAATGTGGGTAAATGACTACACACCTTTCTTAAGGTTAAAATCAACAACAACAGACCCACTGCCTCAAAACATCCCATAATACCTGACAAGCTGGTTAAACTTTAACAGCTCTGAACAACTGCCCTACAGATGAGTCCATCACTCATCATCTTCACCCTGACTCACCTGGGCACCAGGAGGGGGTAACTATGTTGAAATGTTCCGTGTGGATGTGAGTTATCACTATTATCCCCTTCATCTATCCCTGGATCGCCACCTTCCTAACAGACCACAAGCAGTGCAGGTGTGCAAACATATCTCATCCACCCTCACCCATGGTACTCCCCAGGGTTTATGCCTTGACCCCAGTTTTGACCCATGCATACACCCTTAAAATCTTATGGTGAGAGCTCAAATCAGTGGTAAAATAGAGAATTGCAAGTAGGTCCAAGCCCAACTTCTGAAAAACAACCCCACACACTAATCCCCACACACTCCACCAAACATTCCACTCACCACAGCACAGCACAGTCACACAAGCATTCCATGAAGCTCTCTACGCATGGTTCTTGAGTCTAATCTGAAGGACACGTGAAGTTTGGAGGTCTGTAGCGATCGACTTTGCAGAAAGTTGGTGACCTCTGCGTATTACACACCTCAGTATCCTCAGACCCTCTCTGTCATTTTACATGGCCGACCACATCATGGCCGAGTTGCTGTCATTCCCAAGTACTTACATTGTGTTATAAAAACCACTGATAGTTGACTGTGGAATATTTAGTAGCGAGGATTTCTCACAATCGTGGTATCACCCTGGAATTTATTGAGCTCCTGGGAGAGACCCATTCTTCCACAAATGTTTGTTGAAGCAGTCTGAATGCCTAGGTGCTTGGTTTAATTCCCCCGTGGCCATGGAAGTGACTGGAACACCTAAATTCAATGACACAGATGAGTGAGTGAACACTTTTGGCAGTAGAGTGTATCTCACTGTATTATTCTTATTTGCAAAGCACTTTGCAACTTCAGAGTAAGTGCCACAAACATTAAGTTTATTATTATTATTAAATGTGCTTCTCAGCCAATCAAATGTGTGCAGATCTGTGGGTGTGGAGCAAGGTGCGAAGCAATAAGCAGTGGAGTATAACTCGAGTGAGAGAGGCACATTCAGATTCCGTGCTTTAAAAAAAAGAAAACCATTTCCCCCAGTAATAAGCCCAGAGGCATATGTTCATATTTCCCACAGTCAGTTCCAAACCAACGTGTCTCATACGTCCTGAAACTGTGGCACTGATTAGAGAAGCGTTGCCAAAAATACAACATTGTAATTTTGAACCGATACTGGCTCGTTTTGTTCGGTATTTTTGAGGTCACACTGTTATGGCAATGGTTTGAGGCAGAAACACGTCTCTCTCAGTCGGAGCGAGGGGCGGATTCTCCACAGCGCCCAAAGAGAGAACACATTTCATTGGTCGGTTTATTTTGCCAATCAGCAGCCAGAGTTATGTCTGGACACAAGGTAAATATGATAATGTAACAAGTCTTTTAGACTTAGACCAATGAGATTCTTTCACTTCAGATCTTACTGTAATCAATAAGCAGTTTAAAATAATATTTTTTTTAAACTGGTGACAGTGTTGGCAAAATACACGGAGAGCTCCTGCACTGAGCGTCCTGATGGCACTTGGCTTAATAAATGTCTGACATCAAAAAGGTTATATCTGATTGACTACAATTGAAAAAGATAAACAAGTGCGTACTGGTCCCCGGCCTGTGTTCCTTATTTTGATTTTAGAAAGTTGATAAATCTAGTGCTAAATAAAAGCAGCAACCTGAAGCGCACCTACAAAACAAAACAAAACAAAACAAAACAATCTTCTGAAATGATAGAAATACTAGGCTCCTTCAGTATTACGGGACATGGCACTGAATCTTAACACCAGTTCGAAATAATGATGTCCAGATCTTGGCCTGAGGACCTTAATAAACTCTAATTAAATGCCTTTGATCTAGAGTACGCGGTGCTGGACCAAGATCCAGAAAATCAGGAAATTCGGGTGCTCTTGGCTTTGGAGAACCAACTAGGTTTCTCAACGATGGTAACTAGAATTTGGAGTCTGAGCTTAGTCTTTTTTCAGGGGATTGGTGCACTTCACTCTGGACTCAAAGGAGCAGAGAACAAGATAAATTCCAGCTGTGCAGTTGACCTCGCCCACTCAAAAGAGCAGAACGTGTCAACAGTGGGTAGTTCTACTTGACCCGCCCACGCTGGGCAGAGCGTAGATCACGTCAGAAAACTCTTCCAAATCACACTCTGAGAAAGAGACAGCAGGTAGGTGTCGCAGTCACACAGCTCCAGGGACCTGGAGATTGTGGGTTCAAGTCCTGCTCCGGGTGACTGTCTGTGAGGAGTGTGGTGTGTTCTCTCTGTGTCTGCGTGGGTTTCCTCCGGGTGACTGTCTGTGAGGAGTGTGGTGTGTTCTCTCTGTGTCTGCGTGGGTTTCTTCCGGGTGACTGTCTGTGAGGAGTGTGGTGTGTTCTCTCTGTGTCTGCGTGGGTTTCCTCCGGGTGACTGTCTGTGAGGAGTGTGGTGTGTTCTCTCTGTGTCTGCGTGGGTTTCCTCCGGATGACTGTCTGTGAGGAGTGTGGTGTGTTCTCCCTGTGTCTGCGTGGGTTTCCTCCGGATGACTGTCTGTGGGGAGTGTGGTGTGTTCTCCCTGTGTCTGCGTGGGTTTCCTCCGGGTGACTGTCTGTGAGGAGTGTGGTTTGTGTTCTCTCTGTGTCTGCGTGGGTTTCCTCCGGGTGACTGTCTGTGGGGAGTGTGGTGTGTTCTCTCTGTGTCTGCGTGGGTTTCCTCCGGGTGACTGTCTGTGAGGAGTGTGGTGTGTTCTCCCCGTGTCTGCGTCGGTATCCTCCGGGCTACTGTCTGTGAGGAGTGTGGTGTGTTCTCCCCGTGTCTGCGTGGGTATCCTCCGGGTGACTGTCTGTGAGGAGTGTGGTGTGTGGCGCCCCCTCCAGGGTGTATTCCCGCCTTGCGCCCAATGATTCCAGGTAGGCTCTGGACCCACCGCGACCCTGAACTGGATAAGGGTCACAGACAATGAATGAATGAAGAGAATAGACATCTGTGGTCCTATTTAAGACACCGAATTCAAATGGTCAACAGAGGTTGCTCTCCAGCCTAGAGTGGCTGGTCAAATTGTGGGTGTGTCTATGAGAGTTTTTCTTTTTAATTAAATTTCACAAGGTCAGGGGGCACTAGGGCCCCGCACTGCACCGCCTTCGGCCTCGCGTCCGGCTTCGCTCCGCTCACCTTCAGCTCGCTCAGGGTGCTCTTGGCTTCGGAGAACCAACTAGGTTTCTTCGAAAACCTTTGGGTGAAATTTTTTTTCTCCAATCCTCTCCAAACTCATACCCTGTGTAATGGAGACTCGGACTTAGGCAGGCGTGCTTGGGAAATCCTCCAAAGCTGAGATGTGACCATCCCACTTCCAATATATTCCAGTCAAAATATATGTGGGTTTCAGACAGTGAAATTTTACAGCTCTAAAGACAGTTATGAGATCAAGGAGAGACATGGGATGCATCAATAAATGTTTGTTATTTTGGCACAAAGATGATGTTTTCCCAAAAAGCACTCAGACTTAACTTTGACCACCATCCCCCACTTGCAATATCTTCCTCATAAAGAATTTATATTGGAATTGGGCTCCCACCTGCGGTGTATTTGACACAGTTAAAATATGTGGTAATTGCACAGCATTCTACTGTTAATATTTGGTATTAGTCAAATATGTAGGAAGTGGGACGGTGACCAATCACCTCATATTCATCTATTTTAAATATATTACAAATAGGACGGCCAAAGACTGGTTACTCTTTGGGATAACGGTATTTTTATTCTTGTATGCATCCGATGTCCCCATAATGTCATTAGAGTTGTAAATTTCCACTGTCCAAAACCCATATATGTTTTCACTTTAATATATTGAAAGTGAAATGATCAGATCTCGTCTTTGGTGTGAGAAATCCTGAAAGTAAGACCAGCTCTGTGTAAGTATGAGTCTCCTCTGCTCAGGGTGTGAGTAAAAATTTTTGCTCAAAAAAAAAAACACAAAGGGGTACCACCTTCGGCCACAACCATTCAAACCCCCGGGCCCCACCACCGTCCGGGGATAACACCTCCAGGGGGAACCCAGCGCACCGGCCGAACCTCTCTGGCCCACACTTAAGCCCCGCTCCTCGGACTATACCAATCAACCCGCCCCTGGAATCACCGCCCCCTGGAAGATTTACACACTTTAATTTTTTTTTATTATTATTTTCACCCACTGGCCAACTACCATCCTTTAACATTTTAAATAAAGGTTTCCTTTATTTCAAGTTCTTCTTGCGCACTGGGAGACCTACCAACTCCCAGAAAAAATATATTATAGGGGACAATCATACTGCCCCTCCCCGCCCCAGCTCACTCTATCTGGGCATAGGGGATCATTCTATGGGGCTCAATCAATAATCTTAACTTTAAACTGGGCTTATTTCGAGCACTGGTGCTTTAAAGCCAACGGATTGCTTTCTCTCCGTGCCGAGGGAGAGTGCACAAGGCCCAGACGCTGAATTGGATCACCACCGCTGACACTAACCCTAACTTTAGTCCTGTTTATTATGCTCTCTGTCTGTCTAAATGTAGCTCCTGGATAGCTATCAATTTGTATACCCTTATAGGGGTGTTCTGTAATTCTGGCCAAATTCTGGCCAGGATCTACACACACACACACACACACACAGTATTCACATAAAATTAAACACACACACACACACACACGCACACACACACACACACACACAACACACAGTATTCACATAAAATTAAACACACACACACACACACACATAGTATTCACATAAAATTAAACACACACAAACACACAGTTTTCACATATAATTAAACACACACTCACACACACAGTTTTCACATATAACACACACACACACACACACACACACACACAGTTTTCACATATAATTAAACACACACACAGTGTTTACATAAACACACACACACATAGTATTCACATAAAATTAAACACACACACACACACACAGTTTTCACATAAAATTAAACACACACACAGTTTTCACATATAATTAAACACACACTCACACACACAGTTTTCACATATAACACACACACACACACACACACACACACAGTTTTCACATAAAATTAAACACACACACAGTTTTCACATATAACACACACACACACACACACACACACACACACAGTTTTCACATAAAATTAAACACACACACAGTTTTCACATATAACACACACACACACACACAGTTTTCACATATAATTAAACACACACACAGTGTTTACATAAACACACACACACACAGTTTTCACATAAAATTAAACACACACACAGTTTTCACATATAATTAAACACACACTCACACACACAGTTTTCACATATAACACACACACACACACACACACACACACAGTATTTACATAAACACACACACACATAGTATTCACATAAAATTAAACACACACACGCTCACACACACACATACACAGTATTTACATATAATTAAACACACACACACATACTCACACTCACACACACTCACAGTTCAGAGGTTTGTATGCGCCCCTCACACTGAGAGAATTCAGCTGCTGTAAGCCACACCCACTGAGAACACACTGTGTATTTTGTCAGTAGAGAATATAAATGGAATATCATGCTCTGGAGCAGCTGCACATGAGCTGAAAATTCAACAAACCTAACACCAAAAGCCTTCCAGAGGGGGTTTAATGATATCTCTGTAGCCTCTTTAATAACTTTGTAGTGTATTCTCCATTCTCTGTAAATCTCCACACATTCAACATGAGTTTCTCTGTAATTCCACCTTAATATCTCTTGAGTTCCACCTTAAATAGAAACATATTTAAATGTTAAATCTCACGACTCCTTTCTGTCTCGCGCTGGCTCTCCTGGGGATCTGTAGGTGGATCACGGTTAAATCTCCTGAGACATAAGTGAGACACCTAAGAGCAATGAAATTTTCCTCCGGCACCAGGCCTGACGTTCATTCCAGTCGAGCCTTTGCTGCAATGTTTGTATAAATCAGCAGTAATTCAGGACCGAGAGAAGGACACACGTCTCTCTGTAATCAAAACAACACGGTGGAGGCGCTGTTCGGGCCGGTTTTGGTCAGAACCCTCCCTGCCCTCCGTTTCCCCGATGTGAACGCTGTTCCTGACTGATCTGTTTAGAGGTAATGGGTGATTAGGGGAGCTGGGAGATAAGGAGCTGACTGTGGTTCTCTAGAGCTGGAGGAATAATGATTTAAAGCAGCAGAGCGCCAACCGCAGGATCACAACTCCACGCCGTGGTCAATATTCTCTCATAAATAACATTAAACTAAAAAAGCAACAGCCGGCAGATCTCAAAAACCGTGCTGCACTCTGGATGAATTCATATCTGAATAAAACACTGTTCCCAGAATCCGTACTGAATGTAATAACTAGCCCTTGTAAAGGTGGATATTCAAATTAATGTCTGCCAGCAGCCCATGAAAAATCAGCCTTAGGACGTGAACTCAACACCTAACTCTAACCCTAGCCCTAACCCTAAAACACTAACACAAACGCTAAACACTAACACAATCCCTAAACACTAACACAAACACAAACTCTAAACACTAACACAAACACTAACACTAACACAATCCTTAAACACTAACACAATCCCTAAACACTAACACAAACACTAACACTAACACAAACACTAACACAAAGACTAACACAATCCCTAAACGAAACAACAACCACCATTCACATTTCCTGTGGAATTGCTACCCAGTAATCAATTAGCTGTTGATTCAACGTTGAAATAACGTAATGACTGCCGTCTAATCAACGTTCTCTTGAGGTTGAAAATGAAAATTGAAAAGACGTCCAAACACAGACATTGAAAAGACGACTATTAGACGTATTTTGGACGTCCATTGATGTTATTAATTGGTCCCGAAATAAATGACTTGTATAAAACTCATTTTGGACGCCCACTGACGTTATCGATTGGTCACCACTTAACTAACTTATTAAGATGGATTTTGGACGTCCATTGAAGTTTAAAATATGTCCTTGACAGACAGACTACTTTTAGACCTATTTTGAACGTCCAGGGACATTCCTTGTTTACTGGGTACATATTTGGCATCAAACGTTCAGGAAAGTTAAGGTGGCGTTCACGGTTTTAATCAAATATGTTTTTATCAGCTCTCTTGTTAGTTGGCATGCTGTGTTCTCAGGTGTTTGTATACATCCCTACTCTAACTTCTAAATCCTCACAGACAATCACCAGGAGGGGCTTAAACCCCAGGTTGGCCTGGGGGTACGGTGACATCACGTATAGAAATATTCCTTATATAAGTAAATAATTAAAAGAGCACAAATATTTATTTTAACGGCGCGAACGCAGCACTAACGAATGAGACCAGTGTGGAGTGATTTGGACGTCGATGAGGGGCTGAGTGACGTCACTCGCTGAAACTTTATAGCTAAATAACTCAAGAAGTAAAATGGTACTAGCATTTCTTTTAACGGCACAAACGAGCACAAACGAAAGGACACGTTTTTATTCCGTTTCTCATCATATCGTGTAATAAAACTTCTACACTTTCTGTGATTCTTCCTCAGCTTTAAAACAGAGTGTCTGTGTGAATGAATTGAAACAGCGCCCCCACTGGATAGGAGCTCCGTTACAACCAAACAATAACTACTATTACTAACCATTCATAAACAATCATAATCATAACTAAACTGTCATAAATAACCACACGTAACCAACTATAAACAGTCAGTCTTTACCAATCAAACCCAAACATAGCGTAATCAAACCTAATCATAAACAATAACCGTTTCTGACTGTCACTGTATCAACATAAGGCAGGAACATCAGGAACGTCTGTGCGAGGTTTTATTTGTGTGTGGACGCCTTGTTGTAGCTTGTGGAGAAACAGCTATAGGACATTCCTGAAATCATCAGAGAAATTATATTTCCCCTGAATGTGATTAATTATATAACACATTATTTCTGAAATAACACAGTCCACACTCTTTTTCTGCTCAGAGGGGCTTGAGTTTGTGAAGATGATTCATTTCAAAGCTTTGCATCTACTGGCCCCCAGTGGTCATCTGTGAAACTGCACATTTATACTATTCCCAGGTTGAAGACACTGCTTCTTCTGAGTGTATTGTGTAGAAACGCTCTCTAAAAAACAACAAACCGTGAGAACTGTGTTCTCTGTAGTGATGGAGTTCCTCAGCACTCTTAAAAATAAAGGTGCAACAAAAGGTACTTTGAGTGCTGCCATAGAGGAACCAGCCTTGGTTCCTTAAAGAACCATTTCTGCTGATATGTTTAAATGGGTAAAGAACCTTAAGATAGAAAGAGTGGCTTTTAAACCTTTAAAAGGTTCTTCACACTCACACTTCTCTTAAAGAAACACGGTTCTTTATGGAACCAAATATGGCATCACTCAAAGAACCTTATACTTCTGTGAGAGTGGGATGAGTAACACCAGCCCCTGACCTCATCATTTAACCCCAGTCTCTTCTAATTTCAGATGAGAACATGGTGAGACTCGACCAGAGGGAAGTCAACAAGAAGAAACAGAGCACAGATGCAGAGCTGTCTTCTCTTAATCCGCTGATGAAACCTTCAGAAAACCTCCACCAACCCACACACTGTGAAACAAGACCCCAGTCAGTGTTCTGTGAGCTGCCTGAGTCAGAAACACAGGATAAAACGAGTTGTTCTGATTCTGCTCCGCTTCTGACGTCAAGTGCAGAGACTTTAGAATGGCCCCGCCCCCTCGTCTGAGTCTGTCCAATCACAGCGCTGGACCCGTGTTTATGTGAGAGCGCAAAGACGAGGTTAAACTCAGCAAAACAGACACAACGAGCGCGGAGAAATAAGAGCACTGAGTAAAAACGGAGAAGAAAGAGAACAGAGTGAAAACGGCTAAAAACCAGAGCTTCTGCTCCTCGCTCCTCACTGCTGTGCAGTGAATAAAACTAAAAGTTCATTACATTCACTTCTCCATCTGTAATGTTTCATTATAGAACTATGGCAAATGGGCATATCCACTGAGCTAATAGAGAGAATAGAGCCTCTGTCATTGTTAATCCAGACTCAGCACTGCAGAAACTGCACTATGTAACATTTGGAGGGAGACTGTGCAGAACTTTGGAAGTGACACAAGCACAACAATGACAACTACCACAACAACAACAACAACAATGATAACTACTAAAACAACAATGATAACTACCACACCAACAAAAACAACAACAATGACAACTACTAAAACAACAACAATGATAACTACCATAAAAACAACAACAACAATGATAACTACCACACCAACAAAAACAACAACAATGACAAATACTAAAACAACAACAATGATAACTACCATAAAAACAACAACAATGATAACTACCACACCAACAAAAACAACAACAATGACAAATACTAAAACAACAACAATGATAACTACCATAAAAACAACAACAATGATAACTACCACACCAACAAAAACAACAACAATGACAAATACTAAAACAACAACAATGATAACTACCATAAAAACAACAACAATGATAACTACCACACCAACAAAAACAACAACAATGACAAATACTAAAACAACAACAATGATAACTACCATAAAAACAACAACAATGATAACTACCACACCAACAAAAACAACAACAATGACAAATACTAAAACAACAACAATGATAACTACCACAACAACAAAAACAACATCATTGACAACTACCACAAAACCACCACCAGCAGCAGCAGCAGTGATGAACAAATCCATTAATGTAGTCCACCCAGTGAAGGAGGGAAGAGGTTTATCTCTGCGTTTCCTCTTCATTCCTCACAGAGAGTGTGTTTAAGCAGAGGGAGTGTTTATTTGTTCAGAGACAATATTGCGTTGTGTGTGTGTTTACAACTGCAGAATCAGCCGAATATTAATCAGCCTGAACCACAGCCAGAGCTCGGTTAAACTGTGGTGGTCAGTTACTTTAGGAAGAGCTTAGATAAACACTTTGACACATTTCACACACACACAGAGAGAGAGAGAGAGAGAGAGAGAGAGAAAAGAAACACGACTGAATGCATGTTTTCATTCCAATTTAATGCGTTCAGATGTAAAAAACTGATGTTTATATCTTTATTACTTGTCTCCAAAACAAATTAGCCTCTGAAAAAGTAGCATCTGTTCTTGCTGTCCAATTAAATCAGCCCCATTTAGCATCCAGACTGCAGTCCATCTCCACAGCAGACACCAAAATCTCCATTACCGCCAGTTCTGTTCATCAGACTCAACACACGCGGAGGAGAACACTAACCTCTGTTCATCACAGTCTGTGAGGAGTGTGGTGTGTTCTCCCTGTGTCTGCGTGGGTTTCCTCCGGGTGACTGTCTGTGAGGAGTGTGGTGTGTTCTCCCTGTGTCTGCGTGGGTTTCCTCCGGGTGACTGTCTGTGAGGAGTGTGGTGTGTTCTCTCTGTGTCTGCGTGGGTTTCCTCCGGGTGACTGTCTGTGAAGAGTGTGGTGTGTTCTCTCTGTGTCTGCGTGGGTTTCCTCTGGGTGACTGTCTGTGAGGAGTGTGGTGTGTTCTCCCTGTGTCTGCGTGGGTTTCCTCCGGGTGACTGTCTGTGAGGAGTGTGGTGTGTTCTCCCTGTGTCTGCGTGGGTTTCCTCCGGGTGACTGTCTGTGAGGAGTGTGGTGTGTTCTCTCTGTGTCTGTGTGGGTTTCCTCCGGGTGACTGTCTGTGAGGAGTGTGGTGTGTTCTGTGTCTGCGTGGGTTTCCTCCGGGTGACTGTCTGTGAAGAGTGTGGTGTGTTCTCTCTGTGTCTGCGTGGGTTTCCTCCGGGTGACTGTGAGGAGTGTGGTGTGTTCTCTCTGTGTCTGCGTGGGTTTCCTCCGGGTGACTGTCTGTGAGGAGTGTGGTGTGTTCTCTCTGTGTCTGCGTGGGTTTCCTCCGGCTGACTGTCTGTGAGGAGTGTGGTGTGTTCTCCCTGTGTCTGCGTGGGTTTCCTCCGGGTGACTGTCTGTGAGGAGTGTGGTGTGTTCTCTCTGTGTCTGCGTGGGTTTCCTCCGGGTGACTGTCTGTGAGGAGTGTGGTGTGTTCTCTCTGTGTCTGCGTGGGTTTCCTCCGGGTGACTGTCTGTGAAGAGTGTGGTGTGTTCTCTCTGTGTCTGCGTGGGTTTCCTCCGGGTGACTGTCTGTGAGGAGTGTGGTGTGTTCTCCCTGTGTCTGCGTGGGTTTCCTCCGGGTGACTGTCTGTGAGGAGTGTGGTGTGTTCTCTCTGTGTCTGCGTGGGTTTCCTCCGGGTGACTGTCTGTGAGGAGTGTGGTGTGTTCTCCCTGTGTCTGCGTGGGTTTCCTCCGGGTGACTGTGAGGAGTGTGGTGTGTTCTCTCTGTGTCTGCGTGGGTTTCCTCCGGGTGACTGTCTGTGAGGAGTGTGATGTGTTCTCTCTGTGTCTGCGTGGGTTTCCTCCGGGTGACTGTCTGTGAGGAGTGTGGTGTGTTCTCTCTGTGTCTGCGTGGGTTTCCTCCGGGTGACTGTCTGTGAGGAGTGTGGTGTGTTCTCTCTGTGTCTGCGTGGGTTTCCTCCGGGTGACTGTCTGTGAGGAGTGTGGTGTGTTCTCTCTGTGTCTGCGTGGGTTTATACCTGATCAGAACTGAATGATGAATGTAATAAAGAAATGATTTGTACTGGAAAAATAAAGTGACAGAAAAAAGTACACCGCCTCGAAAACCTTTAATAATAAAACAGTGTCATAAAACACAGGTTTAAATACACCTCATCAGTTTTGTACGAATACTACCCATTACAACAACAGTGAATCAGGAGCTGTGTCTTAAACACAGTATCTGTTGTTTTATTTTATTGTAGTTACTGTTTACTGTAGTTTTACTGCAGTTGTGTCTATAGTTGCACTCACTACAGCTGCTTTAGTGCAATTAGTTCCTTCATGGTCTTGTATTTATTTAAATCCCACTTCATTTATCTGTAATAATTTTGGCTTCTTTTTTTTCTATTCTTTACCACGCTGAAACCCTTGGATTTCCCTCAGGAATCAATAAAGTGATCTATCAATCAATCAATCAATCAATCAATCTATCAATCAGTCAAGCAGAAGACAGAAGCATGGCCAGAGTCAGGTCTTCAAAAATATTCCTTTGGTGCAGCACCTGCTGAGCAAAGAGAAGAAGGATGGAGGTAGGGAAGGCCTCCACTAAAAAGAGTGTGGAAGAAGACAGAGGGTGAAGTAGGGGGAACATGGCGGGAGCTGCTGGGAGACTGTGTAGACGTGAGTGAGACATGAGGTAGAGGATGGTGTTTGGAGGCGAAGTGTGGTGCTCGTCTCTGTGTTTTGTACCGAGCCGTGGGCTTCCTGTGTTTGGCTTTGGAAAGAGGACTGAACGTAGTGGATGAATAAGTGGCTCACACAAGGTTCCTACATTAATCACCTACTGCAGCTTTAATCTAGAGTCTAGTGCAGAAAAGTTTTGCCGTGAGCTGAAGGTCACCTCCACATCGGGAAACGTTTAGAGTTCATCTGAAAAAAACAAAAACAAAACAAACGTTGACAAAACATAAAGATGCATTTCTGGTCAGGAGCTAAACCTGAGTGTGGACACCTGCTCGGCCCACGTCTCTCCTGAGCCAAAGGGTGTTAATCTGGAGTCCCAAACAACAACAACACGTCAGTACACCACGAGTAAACACCGCTCAACGTTACCGCCGCCGTTGTTGTGGTTTCCAAAGCCCACTGTTCCCCTTAGAGACGGGGGTTAGAGACGACACTGATACATTTCAGGGGGGAGCTGTGGGAGTGGGAAACTAACCAGGGACCAATCAGAGAGTAGAGAGCAGTAGAGTAGGGACCATGCTCCCTCAACATCCACGTCAGAAGTGCCTTCAGGCAAAGCTCCTAACCACCAACTCCTCCCTGGTTAGAGATGTTTCCCTCACGCACTGGGGGTGTGTTCACTGCCTCTAATCACTAGTGTGTGTGTGTGTGTGTGAGAGAGAGAGAGAGAGAGAGAGAGAGAGAGAGAGAGAGAGAGAGAGAGAGAGAGAGAGAGAGAGTGAGAGAAAGGCAGACAGACAGACAGACAGATAGAGACAGACTACAATGCTTGGGTTAAATAGGGAGACCTCTCCTCCTTCAAAAGATACATACTGCAGTTTCTGCAGTGCTGAGTGTGGAGTAGCTGTGACAGAGGCTTTATTCTCTCGGTTACAGCTCAGTGGAGCATCACAATGAATTTGAATCTGTAATTTTAAGGTAAAATATTACTTAGTGTCGCTTTAAATTGAACTGTACATTTATTGTGAACAGTGTATATTCTCTTTCTTATCCATTCAGTGTGTTACAGTCAGTGAAATACAGTGTGATAAAAGTGACACACACACACGGGGCAGTGGGCAGCAGGCAGCCACCTCTGACCTCCCACAGAGCAGTAGGGGGAAGGTGCCTTGCCTAAGAGCACCTCGGCTGTGGATGTTAATGGGGCTGCGGTTGCAGGCTCTGATCTTTTACCCCTCCCCGTCCCTCCATCTCTGCCCCAACGCTCTGAACCTCACTTCTAGTTCAGTCTGAGCACTTCTCTGAGACCCTCCTCTGTGGTGAAGTGCTACCTGCGAGAACTCGGCTGCGTCTCCGTGTTTGAGCCTCCACTCGATGGTGATGGACATGTGGCGTCTCCACACTGGGTTCCTCTGGAGGATGATAGCTCCGCCCACAACGTCTCCTTCTTCCATCGGGAGTGGCTCATCCAACATAAAGAGAGTCTGCTTCCAGTGAGTCGGCCTACAGCAGGAGGGGGGGGGGGGTGAGAGAAAAGAGAGACAGAGAGAGAAATGGATAAGGGCTTGATTTAAGTTTTTACACTAAATGTCCAGCAGAGGGCTGTAAAGTGCCCAGCGCTGTGGTCTCGAGCAGGTATTAATAATGACTTTAGTGAAGGGAGAAGAGTAAACACCAGCGCTCTGTTGACCTGCGGGGACCCATTCTTATAGAGTCACACACTGCAGTTCTGTCCTCATCCACGAGGTGAAGCTGTTTCTTTGTGGTGAGGCCAGGCAGTGAGTGTAAATGATCCTGGAGTACCACTGCCCACACGTCTCTGCTCCCCACACACTCAGTAACGAAGCCTCCCCGAGATGAAGAGGGTGAGGACTGAGGAGAGCTATAGCCCAGGGCGGTGGAACTGCAGAACCAGGACTGAGGACCCCTGCTGTAGAGGAGGACAGACTCTCTCAGGATATTTCACAAAGCAGGACATCTCTGGCAGCCAGGGTATACGTCTCCTACTGACAGAGCCGAGTTCGGACGAATCAGGGACAACTACGGAGAAACCAGAGAGAACTACTGAGAAATAAGAGAACAACTGAGAAACCAGAGAGAACTACAGAGAAATCAGAGAACTACAGAGAAACCAGAGAGAACGACAGATAAATCAGAGAACTACTGAGAAACTAGAGCGAACTACTGAGAAATCAGACAAAACTATGGAGAAATCAGCGAACTACTGAGAAACCAGAGAGAACTACAGAGAAATCAGAGAACAACAGAGAAATCAGGCAGAACTACAGAGAATTCAGCAAACTACTGAGAAACAAGAGAGAACTACAGAGAAATGAGACAAAACTACGGAGAAAGCAGACAGAACTACAGAGAAAGCAGAGAGAACTACAGAGGAATCAGAGAGAACTACAGAGGAATCAGACAACTACTGAGAAATGAGAGAGAACTAATGAGAAATTAGACAGAACTACAGAGAAATCAAAGTGAAAAATTAACTCAAAGACAACTGAAAAATTCATGAGAGAACAAAAAGAAATTGGAGAGAACTGAGAAAGCGGTTTCTCAGTCAGTGAATAGGTGTAAACCAACCAGCAGGGCTCTACCTCCCCTCGCATTGGCCCCACCCACCTCTGAGCATTAGTCCAATCAGAGACAGAGTTAGCACAGGCGTGTCCCACAGGAGCAAATCAGAGCGACACCGTCACAGAATAACGTCCCGCTTTGTGAAATACACCTTACAGGAAATAAGAGTCCTGTTCCCCCGGTGATAATAACAAAATAAAAGTCCTTGAGTACTCTGAGTAGGGGCCTGTGTTGAGCTCCAGAGTCGGTTCTCCGGGGTTTAAACTGAGGAAGGAGGTGTAGAACCAGGCACAGAACCCATGCAGCGTCCCAGTCTTCTCCACAGTGAACAGGAACTCCCCTCTCAGGTTCTACAACACACACACACACACACACACACACACAATAACCATGCATACATACATACACACACACACACAGACAGACACACACACACACACCATACACATGCATGCATACACACACACACACACACACACCGTACACATGCATGCATACACACACACACACACACCGTACACATGCATGCATACACACACACACACACACACCGTACACATGCATGCATACACACACACACACACAATAACCATGCATACATACATACACACACACACACACAGACAGACACACACACACACACCATACACATGCATGCATGCATACACACACACACACACACCGTACACATGCATGCATACACACACACACACACACACCGTACACATGCATGCATACACACACACACACACCATAACCATGCATACACACACACACACACACCATAACCATGCATACACACACACACACACACACCATAACCATGCATACACACACACACACACATGTATACACACACACACACACACACACACACACACACACACACACACACGAATACATACACACAAAATACTTAGCAGATCATTTCTCTGTTGTATTCCATCACTTTCAGCATCTTTCACTTCCACAAACTTATCTCCAAACTAAAGAGAAAATGATTGTCAGGACCTTAATGAAGCTACATGTGCTTTGGCTGGGCTCATTTTATTTATTATTATTATTTATTTATTTAAAGGGTCAACAACAGAAGTGTTGCTCATAGACGGTGTGTAAATAAGAGCATGGTTTAATTAAAACCTCAGCGTCGCCTCCTTACATCAGAACAACAGTAAACCACACACAGAGGAGAAAGGGAGGAAAGAACAAGCCTACCTTCCTCTAGAAGTTACATAGTACAATTTCTGCAGTGCTGAGCCCAGAGCAGCAATGACAGATAGTTCTCTATTTTCTCAGTTGAGTGGAGCATCGTATGATTCTGAAGCTATAGCTTTAAGGTAGAACATTACCTAGTGTTGCTTTACAGCCTGGCTGTTGTGTTTTTAACACAACCGTTCTCACCTCCAGCTCCGAGACTCGGACGCTCTGCATGTTCAGAGTGATTACATCACACGGAGAGGAGAGACAGTCGTCCGGGTCGAGTTCGTGGCTGAACTTGGGTTTAGACAAAAACTCCTCTCTCGCAAACGGCCTGAAATAAGACAGGGTTTTATTCACAGTGATTCCACACGAACCAACACAGCACCTTTATTTCCATCAGTGTTCCGGACGGATCCGCTACTGCTTCAGTGGTGCACGGCTAACTCTGGTCTATACTTCTGCATAGATCCATTACAAGCATCGGTGCAGGCGCCATACGCAATTCACACGGGTGTGTGTGAGTGTGTGCGGTGTGTGTGTGAGTAAGAAGCAACTGTATCAAAGTTCACACTTCGTCCAAGATGCTTTACCTTATTGTAAACGCAGACTCTAGGGGGCAGTAGCTCTGACGATGAGGGTCAGAAAGAATGGAACCAGGAGAAACACTAGAGAAATAACTGAGGGTCCCCTGTGGTCATATCCCACCCTCCTCCTCTGACACCCACCCTCTGCCCCACTGTGTTTCTCACGAACAAAGCCACTCGAGTTTACTTCATCACGACTCACAGCTGAGGTTCTGGGGGTGTGAAGGTCAGAGCGTCTGCGAGCTGCACTTGAGCCAATTTCAGAAAGCCAAGACTTTCTTATTCGTATATTGCATAAATAATGTTGTTATCTGCATTTAAACACAGCTTTCTGCAGCGTCAGGGTGATGGTCTCGTTACCTGCACAGGGTCTGAACTCTGGAAATGCAGCTGTAGTTTAAAACAGCGATGTGTGTTGACGTTTATTGGTGTGTACTGTACACTCAGCTGAACCGTAATGATCTACTGTTTCTGCAAAAAAGCACACGTCAAAAACAAACCCAAACAAATTGTATTTAAACTGATCCATAAACGGTGTGTGGCGTGTTCTGTGTCTGGTGTGAAATTAGCTTTAGTCATGATTTTTTTAATGAATTCTCTCGTGTCTGATGCCAGGTTTGAGGGAGAATACACCGGTGTCCTTCAGCTGCCGCTTCTCCCTGTGTCTAACTCCTGTTTGTGTGTGTTTTTTTTTTTTGTTCTGTTTGGTTTCTGCTGTTCATTTCTCTATTTGTTGTAAATATCCACACTCCTCCTGTGCTGCTGTTTGAGTCTGTGTTCTCGTCGCTGCTTGCTCTTCTGCTGCCTGCTATCACAGATGCTAGGCCTCTTAGCTAATGCTCTAGGTTGTGTTTTTGCCAGTATTTCGTCAGCCGCCTGATTGCTTTCTCTGCTCTGTCAGGTCTGTTGACCGAGGGCCCTGTTGGCTAGAGGCTGCTAACACTGTGCAGGTAGCGACAGAAGGATCGAGTTTCCAGATGGTGATGCTTTTGCCGCTCTGTCAATGGGACTGTTGACCGCCTGTTTCCATCTACTGACTGAAAATACAGAGTATTTACAGTAACTTTAAAGTCAAAGTTCACAATTGCAATCAAAACACACTTATTATAAAATTCAGAAGACGCCGGCCCCCCAGTCGGTTTGCACTGGAAACCGTTCTAATGTGTTTACGAAGCCCCAGTGTCTGTAAATGGGTAAAAAACAAAGTGTCTGGGTCCGGTGCTAGTCTTTCTCTCTCTCTGCTCACGGCAGAGAAACGCCATCTGGAGGTTTTTAGACAACGGAGAGACTCCAAATGCTGAAAAGCACCAACCAAGATGAGAATGTTGCTCTATTCCTGCTCCATAGGGGGGTACCACTGACTTATTTTTGCTGTTACAGTTACATTACTTAAGGTGGAACTGACTCTAAATTCAGGAGAGCGCTAACTGCATGAAAGTAAACACAGAGCGAAAGTGCTACAAAACTAAACAGCTCGAGTTACACATGAGTTTCTGTGGGAATTCAAACAGTAAATAAACACTTACAGACAATTTACACTTCAGACACCAACAAGATACAGTCGCTTCTTACTCACACACACCACTCCACCTTAAAAGATACAGTCGCTTCTTACTCACACACACCGCTCCACCTTAAAAGATACAGTCGCTTCTTACTCACACACACCGCTCCACCTTAAAAGATACAGTCGCTTCTTAGTCACACACACCGCTCCACCTTAAAATATACAGTCGCTTCTTACTCACACACACCGCTCCACCTTAAAAGATACAGTCGCTTCTTACTCACACACACCGCTCCACATTAAAATATACAGTCGCTTCTTACTCACACACACCGCTCCACCTTAAAAGATACAGTCACTTCTTACTCACACACGCCGCTCCACCTTAAAAGATACAGTCGCTTCTTAGTCACACACACCGCTCCACATTAAAATATACAGTCGCTTCTTACTCACACACACCGCTCCACCTTAAAAGATACAGTCGCTTCTTACTCACACACACCGCTCCACATTAAAATATACAGTCGCTTCTTACTCACACACACCGCTCCACCTTAAAAGATACAGTCGCTTCTTACTCACACACACCGCTCCACATTAAAATATACAGTCGCTTCTTACTCACACACACCGCTCCACCTTAAAAGATACAGTCGCTTCTTAGTCACACACACCGCTCCACCTTAAAATATACAGTCGCTTCTTACTCACACACACCGCTCCACCTTAAAAGATACAGTCGCTTCTTACTCACACACACCGCTCCACATTAAAATATACAGTCGCTTCTTACTCACACACACCGCTCCACCTTAAAATATACAGTCGCTTCTTACTCACACACACCGCTCCACCTTAAAAGATACAGTCGCTTCTTACTCACACACACCGCTCCACATTAAAATATACAGTCGCTTCTTACTCACACACACCGCTCCACCTTAAAAGATACAGTCGCTTCTTACTCACACACACCGCTCCACATTAAAATATAGTCGCTTCTTACTCACACACACCGCTCCACCTTAAAAGATACAGTCACTTCTTACTCACACACGCCGCTCCACCTTAAAAGACGTGTTCCTGCTCTGGTCCTGTGTATCAGGCTCTAATCTGCTTTAGTGGCCTCTTGTTTCATGGTGTGTTTTTGTTCATTGTTCTCTGTGTATTTAAAGAGACCTGGGGTCTTAGAAAAGCTCATTTAAACAAATGATTATATTTATAATGAATTTATTTCCCTCTCCTGTGTCAGGTGTGGATCTATGCAGAAATACAAAGCTCAGACCTGTACCTCATGTTATTTTTGTTATGACACCCACTACAGAATGACCCCACGCCTCCGCTGCAGGGTGGATGTGTCTCCTTACTGTAAACAGCTGAAGTCCAGGCCGTAGGGATTCTCCCAGAACTCCACCTTCTCTCTGTAGTGAGCTTGAGCCTGACAGGGGACCAGACTCAGAGAGGCAGAGGAGGGCCACATCATCCCTCCATCCTTCAGCCACCGGTCACGGACCCGCAGCACTGACTCAATCATGAACTCAAACTAACACGTGCGCACGCACACGCACGCACGCGCACGCACACACACACACACACACACACACACACACACACAGGTTAACATTAGCCTGTTTTCTTTACAGAAGACTCTGGTCTTTAGTTTTGTGAACACGGCTGTCCTTGTCCTCGTGTTGTCACTAGTTCTCACCAGGAGACAGTTCCCCATCCACTCTGAGACCAGGACGTCCACTTTCCCCGGGAGGGTCAGCTCCTCTGCTCTGGACTTAACCACCGTCACCACCCCCTCACAACCGTTCAGTTTCACCAGCCGCTCGGTGTGTTCCACTATGGGGCTCGCCTCTACAGCAAACACCTGCACAAACACACACACACAGTTAAACACTACAAATACACACACAAGAAATTAAAGCAGCTGTAAATGATTTGAATGCTGTGTGTAGTTTGGTTGCTGCTACTGCTGTTGTTTCCCAGTTGGTTGCTATGGTGTTCTCAGTGTTTCTCTGCTGTCCCTCTGGTGTTTCCCAGTGTTTACCGCTGCAGGTTGCGCCAGGCGGCTGCAGAAGAGGCTGATGATGCCGGTGCCGCAGCCCAGGTCCAGTACCACTTTCCCCCTGAGGGCGGCGCTGTTGTTCTCCATCACTTTCCTGTACGTCTCAGTTCGTGGCCGGTCCGACAGCATCTCCAGGTGCAGCTTCTGAGAGGAACAAAAACATGCATACTGTTTATAACACTGACATCAGCATAATGCTGATCATTCATTCATTTTCTTTGAAAACTTGACCCTGAGGAAGGTTGCAGTAGGTGCAGAGACTTCTGTGTCGTGTGCATTAAAATACAACTAAATGACATTCTACATTCTGTGTTCAAAAAATAAAAGCCATGTCTTCTTTAATGAAAACAGGCCTGGACCTTATTTTCTAGAAATTTGTGGCAATTTAAATCACATTTGCATATTTTCTGTCACAAAAATCACAATTAGATATTTTCCCCAAATTGTTCAGCCCTGAGCTCCACTCAGCGAAGACTCACCAGAGTCCCGTAACTGCCGTAGTACTCCTCGTCCTGCCAGGCGTCCTCCACCTCCACGTCCCTCGGATGCAGGAAGCCCCGCGGAATGTATCCATAGCAACCATCTAACTCCGCCCACCACCAATCAGCACAACTCCGATCATGGACCAATAGCCTATCTCCAGCCGAGAAACTCAGCTGGGATCAGATTAGATTAGATCATATTAGACCAACCCTCCACTGAGGAGATCTAGCAGATCTGTATTTACTTATTTACATATCTGACACGTAATTAATCATCTTCAATGTGACATTGCTGTTCAGTGTTTGTTAATACTTCAGTGTTATGTTAATGTCTTAGTGTTGTGGTTTCGATTCCAATATCGTAAAAGTCTGTATCGCGATAAAGTTTACAGATATCATGCAGCACAGAATATTTTCACCAGGTTTTAAAGGAAAGCGCCCTGCTCTCGCTCTGCAGCTTCTCTACGGATTAACACTGTTCGCTTCTGTCGTCTACAGTTTGAATCGCTTCTTTAAACACTTTAAAAACTGAGTTATTGTTTCTAAATACTCATAAAAACAAACACAAACCTGCTCTGATCCGGTGGCGGTGAAATCTTCAAACGCTACAAACTCCTCCGGTGTTTCACTGCCTCCGTCTTCGTCTCCATTCATTGCCAACAAACAGATAAACACGTAAACAAACGCGTACAATACGTAAACAAACAAACAAACCTCGTGTCACGTTTCTGCTGAAACCGAAAGGAAGCAGGAAAAAGGTCTGAAGAGGAGGGGACTCTTTACCGCCTCATTGAGGTACTGCAGCACCCTGCGTGGCCAAAAGTCTGTGGACATTTCTTATCCTCCTCCAGGTCTTCTTTAATCAACAGTGAGTCCCTCTCCAGCGCAGGAAGAGTCCTCTGTCCTCCGAGGGGGCGCTACACCCGGTGCTGGAACATTGCTGTGAAGATTTGATGGCAGTTATGGAAGCATTAGTGGGGTCAGTTTCTGATGATGGATGATTTTTGGATGTATTTTTTTTTTCCTTCAGAAAATCAGGTCTAGTTTGGATTCATCATAACAGAAAAGAAACAACCATTACGAACATAATAACCTCAATCTAAATATTTATAAATGCAGGCCACTAGTGTGTGTGTGTGTAACCTATGCATGTGTGTTCCCGCTTCCCTATACTCATGTGCCTGCTTATCTTTGTACAATTTACAAGGAAGTTTAAAGTCTGTGATCTTAAAAATCCGCCCCACACAGGCGTCTATAGCACAAACACACACAGGAACAGCACACTGTTATTCCAGCTTTTACTGACTTAATGAAAACTGTGAAACATGGTGGAGGATGCGTCGTGGTGGGGGTTCTGTTTTCTGAAGCAGAGTCAGTGACTTGGGCTGAGGTACTGGACCCAGAGCGTATTCCAGTGCCTTTGTGTGATATATCCGTCATAAAATCATCACTCGGGTCAGAACCTGTAGCAGCTTTGAATTAGTTTTTTTATTCTCAGCACTCACACAGCTTCTCTGTGTAGCTCAGACAGCACACAGAACACACACTAAATACTTCCTGATCTAACTTCCTGATCTGGTGTCTACACTGCCTCCCTGTGGTTTCTAAAAAGATTACACAGGGAAACATTAAAAAAGTCCAAGAATGGTTTTGTGTCGTAATGTTAACTTAACTTCAGCAGCTGAACTCCCATAAGAAAGAAGAATTAGAAAACTGTGCACTTTCAGAACGACAGCGACTCGTCTCCTCAGTTCCCAAACGCCCACAGGGTGCTGTTACAGAGGAGCTGAGGAACACAGCGGGAAGGAAACCCCACACGGCTGCGAATTTTCTGGGATGTGTTGCTGGCATCAGATTAAAAACGTGCAAATATTTAAAAAATAATAATAATACATTTCTCTGCTTGAACATTTAAAATATTGTCTTTGTACTATTTCAAATATAGGGTTTATTTGATTTGTACATCATTTAATTTTGTTTTTAACTGACATTTTCCACAGTGCACATCTTTTTAGGAAATGGGGTTGTATTTGTTCAGGAAACAGCACTCTCTCTTCATCCACTGAATGGTCCTCAGGTGCTGGAGCAGCGCTCTGCCGTGGTCACTGTGGGGTCTACACCTGGAACAATTACCACCCGAAATAACACTCTTTTACACTTTGTGGTTTATTTTACCAAAAGAAAAGTCTTTGCCAAAGATCTAGGGAGCTCATCCAGCAGCAGGATCTCGTCCTAAAGCACAGCCACGGCAGAACTACCGTAACGGACCAGAACAAGATCTCAGACTTCAAATCATGACATCAACAGCTCAGGATCCACATTAAACCCATGGAGCTGCGCTGGGATTGGGGACGTTTTACGAGTAGATTTTTCTAAAAACCAGAGATCAATAATAAATCATTAATAAGTTATTTACATGTGCTCTGTGTGTTATTAATATAAATATAACTAAAAGTGCACGTTAGCGCTCTGAGTCTTTAGAATGGTACAGTAAACGAACATTATAAATCAAAGGCCCTGGTCGTCTCTCACTCCTTCTTCTTCTTCTGAGTCGCTCTGAAACACTTCCTGAAGCAGAACGCACAGCTCTTGAAGGTGAGAAAGATGACGGTGATGAGGATGAACAGGAGGAAGGCCACGACGTCCAGGCAGTGGTACTGGACCCAGTTCAGATCATGGGCAGCAGGGCGAAGGTGGTCCGCTCCTTTGTGTCTCATCACAAACTCAGTCCAGAACACGGCCAGGTCCAGGGGGTCCACCGGACGATCCTTGTGGATCGCTGACAGCTTCGACATCCTCTCTTTATAGCTGTGGATATGAAAAGACCAGCTTTCAAATACGTGGAAGAAAAATGCCCTTTCAAATGGCCAGCAGAAACTACCCCCACAAACCAGTACAACACCCAAGAAACTACCCCCACAAACCAGTACAACACCCAAGAAACTACCCCCACAAACCAATACAACACCCAAGAAACTACCCCTACAAACCAGTACAACACCATGGAAACTACCCCAACAAACCAGTACAGCACCATGGGAACTACCCCAACAAACCAGTACAGCACCATGGAAACTACCCCAACAAACCAGTACAGCACCATGGAAACTACCCCAACAAACCAGTACAGCACCCAAGAAACTACCCCCACAAACCAGTACAACACCCAAGAAACTACCCCAACAAACCAGTACAGCACCATGGAAACTACCCCCACAAACCAGTACAACACCCAAGAAACTACCCCCACAAACCAATACAACACCCAAGAAACTACCCCCACAAACCAATACAACACCATGGAAACTACCCCAACAAACCAGTACAGCACCATGGAAACTACCCCCACAAACCAGTACAACACAATGGAAACTACCCCCACAAACCAGTACAACACCATGGAAACTACCCCCACAAACCAGTACAACACCCAAGAAACTACCCCCACAAACCAGTACAACACAATGGAAACTACCCCCACAAACCAGTACAACACCCAGGAAAACTACCCCCACAAACCAGTACAACACCCAGGAAAACTAACCCCACAAACCAGTACAACACCCAGGAAAACTACCCTCACAAACCAGTACAACACCATGGTAATTACCCCAGAGACCAGTAGAACACCCCGTATGAGGGTAGTACTCTGGAAAGTGCTGATATTGTGGTAAATAAATGAGTAAGTAATAATTATATTGAGGCTAAATTAGTAAGTTACAGCTGTGTTTCTGCACCTTTTGTCGTTGATGACCTTTCTGAGGGCCACCAGCAGTTTCTCTGAAGTGATGTCGAAGATGTTTACAGTTTCTGCGACACCTCGAGCCACCATTCGCTGGACATTATCTCCCTGATCTCCGAACAGAGGAATCATCACCATGGGAACGCCGTTAGAGATGCCTTCATAGAGACCGTGTGTTCCTCCGTGTGTGATGAACGCCTTCGCCTTGGGGTGAGCTGTTACAACAACATCAAATAAAGAAAGACACAGTGTGACCAGCAGGAATCTACATTCGTTCACAGCTGTGGTGATTTCTTACCTATGGTCGTCTCTACAGTCTGTAATTACTGGTAGGTCCTGATACAATTAAATAATGAGGAACCTCTTCAAAATGTACCACAGATCACAACATTTTTCTCTTGAGGTCAAAAACTAAAACGTAACGTAAAAAACTAAAACCAAACGTAAGCTTCATTGTAGCCTTGTCTCAGGTGTTCTTCAGGGTGGAGGTCTTGAAACGTATGCTCAGACTTGAAAAAGCAGGACAAACCCAGTCTATAAATCAACTGGACCCAGAGCTACTCAAACATATTACACCCTGCAAAATATAAAAACTATTCAAACAAAACTTTCTCATCGATCAGTAATCACTTTTCCTCTGATACACCGTCCAGACTCTGGTGCTGAATAAGGTGAGACTAACCCAGGAGATCATTCTGCGGAAGCCACTTCACCAGTTTGACGTTCTTTGGGGCATCTTTGGGAACGGCTCCGGTGTATCTCCACACCACCTGGAGATCAGAGAGCATCAGTGTTAGTGAGAGGATGGGATTTCTCCTGCTTTTGTCATTCACATGTGCACGAGGTTCTGCTGGTGTGGGTTCAGTCCACGTTCCTCTCTCTCTGTTAATCCACAAGTTACCTGAGCTTTTTAAAGTGGAATGGACAGTGAAGCTGGAGCTGCCTCATTGTATATTCATTATACTTCACACTTTGGCATTTGTCCTGTGACCTGATTATTCCAGGTGCATTCCTGGGTTCTGTGTTAGAGTTCTGTATCAGAAGGTTCTTTATCGAATGTTCTCCACACCCTCTGTGGGATGTGTAATAAATGGTTCAGTATCAGAATGTTCGTTTTTAATCAGTTCTGTATTGAGGTTCTCCTCACACTCTGTGGGACGTGTACCGAATGGTTCTGTATGAGATGTTTCTGTATTGTGGGTTCTGTATAGAGGTTCTCCTCAGCCTCTGGGGATCTGTATTAAATGGTTCTGTATGAGATGTTTCTGTATTGTGGGTTCTGTATGGAAGGTTCTCCTCACCCTCTGGGGGATCTGACTGAAGGCCTTGAAGAATTCCTTGGCTTTAAATTCAGAGAGCTCAGAGACCAAGGAGCCCAGAGTGAAGACCACAAACCCGTCCTCTCCAGAACCATTCACAAACTCCTCCAGCTCCTGAAACACACACACACACACACGTTCTTCAGGTTCTGCAATATCACCCTACAATGGCCCAGGGAGAGAAAGTAGGAGTTTATTTAAACACACACTAATGTTAATGCGGACTTGTCAAATGTGTCCTAATGTCATTTAGCCTTTTGCCTGATTCCATAACGCATGGTAGCTCCTCCGATTACATGAGATAAACATCAGTTATTTAATTCCAGACCCTATAAACCATGCCCTCTCCTTGTTTCTCATGTGGCTCATTTGCACAAAGAATAAGCCACAGTGACAGAGCAAAAGCAAGATTGTGGTATTTGTTTTGGCAAAACCTTTGGTACACTCAAGCAATATTTATGATTAAAAATTAACCAACAAAAATCCATTGAGGAAGTAACTAGTGTTAGATGTTTGATGCTTGTTAGACAGTAATTCCAGATCCAGGCTGATGTTGGGTTAATGAAGATACTTAGACGTTTATTTTTTACAAAATAAAGATTAAATTAAAAGGTATTTCCAGTCTCTGCTCAGCTTCACCACATGTTCAAAGACTACCTGCAGAGGGAGTACCGTTCTAGACATGTTTGACATTGTTAACTAAGCAAATTAAATACAAATGAAATTAAATTTCACCAGGTAGTAAATGAACACGGAGAATCATCAGTATTTACTATTGTTAAATATGGGGTACCACAAGGTTCTCTTTTAGGACCTCTATTATTTACATTATAGAAAGTGTAAAAAGAGTTTTAGTCTCCCACAGAAGCACATGCCGTCCTCTGCTCTCTTATATCTCTTCATAACTTATATTTCAACCTTCATATTACCTATAACTCATTCCTTTTTTTTTTTTTTTTTTTTTTTACTGGTTTGTTGTAATTTGGTTTGCTCACCGCTGTCTAACCGAGAAAAAAACTTTGAGAGGGTTTTTCCAGCCACTGTTTTTTTTCTTTCTTTTTCTTTTTTATATGCTTATTTATTTAAGCTTTGCTGCATTTGTACTGTAACTTCTAGGTGGATTGGTGACTCAGAACTGTCCGTAGGTGTGAGTGTGTGGTGTCCCCTCCAGTGTGTGTTCCCACCTTGCGCCCAGCGATTCCAGCTTCGGATCCTCAGAGTCCTGACAACTGTGAAAAGTGAGATAGACTGTAAACAGCACGGCTTACCTGTGGCAAAGGGTTAGTTTTACTGTGAGACAGTCCTCCGATCATGACCATGTTGGGCATCAGAGGTCGAGGAAACTCAAAGGCAAAGTCAAATCGCATCAACCAGAGAGAAGCACGGCTCATGATCTCCACTATGGACGTTTTTCTTTGGAGAAATCGAGTGGCGATATCATCTGCCTGGCTAAACAGAACTCTACAGGCCACGGGCTGCAGAAAAGCTCTCACCATGTTCACACTCCTCTGCCAGAAGCTCATGCGGTCAGTAAACTGGGTAAACCTCTGTGGGACATAAGATACTGGACTTGGAGTCTGGCTGACCATGAAATCAGCACCACAGAAATTGTTAACTTGAATATAAATGGACGGGATGTTGAGGTATTCCCCAACTATGGCTCCCACAGGCTCAAAGGGGTCTGTGAAGATAGCGTCAAAGTCCCAGTCCTTCAGAGTCTTCATCAGATCCTGATTGAACAGCAGGCTCTCCGTATTTCTCACTGTGAAGGTCTTTAACAAGTGCAGACTCGTGAAACAATTCACAAACCTGGCCAAATCCGTAGACTTGTCTACATTAACAATAACATCGATATCAGAAGATAAATGTTCTTGTATGTCAGCTTTAGTGTAGGGAACAGGGTACGTAAGAGTGGTGGTGTGCTCTGAGGGCCCCATACTCAGACTCGCCTCAGGAATAACAACCACCACCTCATTCCCTCTCCTTCCCAGCTCCTCCACTAAAGGCTTCATCCCAGTCCAGTGACTGCCATCAGCTGGAATCACCAGCAGCTTCCCAGCCTCCACCGACCCCAGCCAGAGGAGATACAGCAGTAAGCGTAGGTCAGTCATCTTCAGTAAATACTTACTGCCCCGTCTCCAGCCTTCACAGAAACCCCAACTGAGCTCTGTCTCACTGCTGTGGGCTGAAGTGCATGTCTCTCCTGGAGCTGGAGTAACCTTTGCTCAGTGAGGTGTTGAGAAAACAAACGGGAAGGGCGTCGGTTGGAACCATGCCGTAACACACGTTATTGTTCCGTATTTGGAGGCTATTACACGCGTTCCGTACTGAACCAGTCTATTACTCTCACCTTTCCGTATGTTTGAGGTGACACCGTTAAGACGGACGACTTGTTTGAAACACAGACCCCAGAAGCGGAGGAGCGAGGGGCAGGAAAGAGAAAACACACTTCTCAGTGGTTTTGAGTCACTGCATCTCTCCACCAATCAGAGGAGCTGCCCGGCCCTCCACACCGCGCGAGAAGGGCGGAGTCAGGCTCTTTCACTAAGCCAATCATCAGCCAGAATATGTGTCCCTCATTAACTGCTGCAGCCAATGGATTCAGGGGGTTGTTTTGCGGTGGAAAAAATGATAAAAGTTGACAACAAAAATGGAGTATCTGATTGGCCGCAGTGTAAAAACAATGGCTTATAGTGTGCTCTCCAAGGTCTCATGGTTTTCTGAGCTTTAACAAAGTCTTAAACACATTAAAAAAAAGTGGAGTTTTGACATTGAGTTGTAGCCCATTGAATGATATGTGAGGACACGAGCGTCCACCAACAAGGGCACGAATGAATGGATGAATGTATGAATAAATAAAAGAAAAAAAAGAAAGAAAGGAAACAGCACACTGCTCCACTCCGTAATAGAATCTTTTATAAACAACGTGTACTTTAGGCTCAGACGGAGCTGCACAACAGCGCCCTCTATCACATTCAAGTGCGTCATTCCTGAACCAGAAGTGAAAGTTAAAAAGGGCAGAGACTGGAAGAGGGATACATGGAGAGAGACCAAAGACAGCGCTGTACTTTCACGAGGTGAGTCAATACCTGAGAGAAAAATACAGGAATGGAGTGTAGATTAAAGAAAGGACACGGTGTTTCCAGGGGTTAAACCAAACTCGAAACTACGGTCAGAACACGGCGGTGACGGTGATGAGCAGTGGAGGGTGAAATGGTGGACGTGTGTGGACAGAGGAATACTCCAATAAAGGAGAAGACGATAAGATGTGGAACACAAACTGAAGACAAAAGCGACACAAACAGTGTCCTCTGGCGAAAGTGGCCCAGATGTGGTGTTTAGGGGGCTGTCGTGGCGGGCAGGAGCAATGTGCATGGTCAGCATACCGTAGGCAAGTGTGAAAATGGGGGATGAGTGTCGGACCAGAGCCAGAATTATTTTGCGGTCTAGGTGTACTCCTCACCACAGCAGGTGTTGTGATTTAGAGCAGAATATAACCTGTGTGAAATCTCGTGTTGACTGATAATGGGCCACTAGTCTCTCCACACAGCAGGTAAAAGTGTGTTTAGTGTGTGTGAACAGCAAAAACCCACTAGAATTGACATCTTCAGTTTCAGTTTTGACCCCTTTCATATGTGCCACTGGAATCTGATACATATTTCATAATGTATCAGAAATAATGCGTTAATCGTCTAATCAGCTCTTAATTAATTATTAATAATAGAGGGTGTAACTGTGAGGATTAATGTTTATAATAATGTAATATATTAATGTAGCATTGTACGTGTGTCCCCGTCATTTATTTATTCATTGTCTGTAACCCTTATCTAGTTCAGGGCAGCGGTGGGTCCAGAGCAAACCCAGAATAACCAGTCCTTCACATTGCAACACACACTCACACATTCACTCACACACTCACACCTACCGACACTTTTGAGTCTCCAATCCACCTACAAACGTGTGTTTTTGGAGCGTGGGAGGAAACCGGAGCACCCCGGAGGAAACCCACGCAGACACAGGGAGAACACACCACACTCCTCACAGACAGTCACTCGGAGGAAACCCACGCAGACACAGAGAGAACACACCACACTCCTCACAGACAGTCACCCGGAGGAAACCCACGCAGACACAGAGAGAACACACCACACTCCTCACAGACAGTCACCCGGAGGAAACTCACGCGGACACTGGGAGAACACACCACACTCCTCACAGACAGACACCCGGAGGAAACCCACACAGACACAGAGAGAACACACCAGACTCCTCACAGACAGTCACCCGGAGGAAACCCACACAGACACAGGGAGAACACACCACACTCCTTACAGACAGTCACCTGGAGGAAACCCACGCAGACACAGGGAGAACACACCACACTCCTCACAGACAGTCACCCGGAGGAAACCCATGCAGACACAGGGAGAACACACCACACTCCTCACAGACAGTCACCCGGAGGAAACCCACACAGACACAGGGAGAACACACCACACTCCTTACAGGCAGTCACCTGGAGGAAACCCACGCAGACACAGAGAGAACATACCACACTTCTCACAGACAGTCACCCGGAGGAAACCCATGCAGACACAGGGAGAACACACCACACTCCTCACAGACAGTCACCTGGAGGAAACCCACGCAGACACAGGGAGAACACACCACACTCCTCACAGACAGTCACCCGGAGGAAACCCATGCAGACACAGGGAGAACACACCACACTCCTCACAGACAGTCACCCGGAGGAAACCCACACAGACACAGGGAGAACACACCACACTCCTTACAGGCAGTCACCTGGAGGAAACCCACGCAGACACAGAGAGAACATACCACACTTCTCACAGACAGTCACCCGGAGGAAACCCATGCAGACACAGGGAGAACACACCACACTCCTCACAGACAGTCACCTGGAGCGAGACTCGAACCCACAACCTCCAGGTCCCTGGAGCTGTGACAGAGACACGACCTGCTGCTCCACTGCTCCCCCATCAGTCTTTGATTATTGTATTTTTAGTGTTAGCTCATTAGTCTTCGATACAATTATTGAGTATTTTACTAAAACATCACCAATTAATGTGAGCATTTAAAGTAATATTCTGAACATGCAGGGAGCAGCCCAGCTGTGTGTGAGAGATAAAAAACCACAATGGAGCAGATGTCCAGCGGTGGACGAGGAGCCTCTGGCCAAAAGTGAGTACCTTTTCATCAGAGTTTATTCGGAGTGAAACTGGATGATCTTCACTTCATTCGTTGTTTAATTTAGGTTATTTTCTATATTCATATGATTTTAGTGAGATGTATTGATCCGACTTAGACATGATAATGTCCTCTTTCAATAAACATGTCATGGTTTAAAAAAATGACAAAATGCATGCAATAAATATTTGCAAAATAAGGACGCAAGAACACATTTTATTTTAGGAATTTATTAGTGATTGTTTGTTGGCGAGTGATTTACTATTTTTAATAAAACCATTTTTCTTGTTTCTTCTAAGTGCTAAGTCTTTGCTTTGTAACTCATTCTAACTCATTGTAGCCTGTTTTCCTTAGTTCCTTAGCTCCTTAGTTTTGGGCCTTTTTTCACATGTTGTGAATGTACACCAGCAGTCAAACGTTTGGACACATCTCATTCAATGATTTTTCTTTGTTTTTTATAATTTTCTACGTTGTAAATGAATGTGGAAGACATTGAAACTATGAAGGAACACACATATGAAATTACGTTATGGAACACATGGAAAATGTGTCTACTGCATTTAACTTATCTGTGGCAGACACACACACACACAGTAGTGCACTAGGGAACACACACCCAGAGCAACGGGCAGCCATCCATGGCACCCAGGGAGCAATTATAGATTCGGTGCCTTGCTCAAGGGCCCCTCACTCCCACTGCCCCCAGTTTTCCTGCCGCTCGTGGGAGTTGATCCAACAGCCTTTCAGCTCTAAGCCCTCTTCTCTAACCATTAGGCCACGGCTGCCCCCATTTAAAATGAAGATTATATGATTTAGAAATGTGTTGGATGAAGTTTGTGTGTGGTTTTTCCAGATTACAGACACAGAAATCAGCTTCTCCAGAGCCCAGCTGTGTGTCTATGAAGAGTGACAACTCCCGGGATCTCCCTGTTAATTTCAGTAAAGAATCAGAGCCCAGCTGTGTGTCTATGAAGAGTGATAACTCCCGGGATCTCCCTGTTAATTTCAGTAAAGAATCAGAGCCCAGCTGTGTGTCTATGAAGAGTGATAACTCCCGGGATCTCCCTGTTAATTTCAGTAAAGAATCAGAGCCCAGCTGTTTGTCTGTGAAGAGCGGCGCTGTACCCTTTGATTCAGAGTGAGTATTGAATAATAACAAAAGTGTAACGAATGACTTTTAGGATATAGATGACATTTCATGCCGCTTTGTGCCTCCTGATTCTCAGCAGTGGAGAAAGGGTCCAGTCCTCAGGTTATTCACGATCTGTCTTTTCATCACATGCATTCTATAAACTTGAACAATATCGGGTGCAGGTCAGACTCGATGTGCTCTTTTGTAATCGTTTATATTAAAACAGTGTACTTTATTTGAGGCTATTTTTTTCCAAATAAATGTTCATCATTTTAAAAGCCCTAGTGTACACCCCATAGCCGTAGACCCTCTTCACCAGGTGGCTGCTTGAAGCTGAAGCAATCAGAAATTAATAAATTATTTTAGCAGCTCAAACAACAATCAAGACAAGAACTAATAGCATGGACTAATCAAGACTATGATGAGAGCACAGAAGATAATATGAAAAGGAAGAAGTGAAAGATCATGGGTAGATCTGAAAAACTACAGTATGATTCAGTTATTCTCCATGCAATAAACAGCACATTCCAATAAGGAATCGAAACGTATGCTTTTAATAGTGCAGAATGTACTGTAGTGTACCTCATATATTTCTGTGTTTGCACTTTCATTGTTGATTAGGGAATGTAGATTTTTTGGGTATTATACCAGTTCATTCATTATACCAGATTCAGTATCCCATAGGGTAGGGATTTTTCATATACAGCCATAACATAGTATCCCTTAAACAGCTTTAACACTTCAGGAAGGGCATAGGCTACATTCACATTACCATGCTGAAGTGACTCAAGTCAGGTTGTCTGCCCTAATATGACTCAGATCTGATTTGTTCAGGGCTGTGTGAACATCATGTTGTTGACAACGACATGGTGAAATCAGATTTGAGACCCTTTTGTATGTGGTCGTAGATCAGATACGTATCTGATTCATGGGTATGTGAATTCATGAATGTGAATGGTCAGATAGCTCAATGTTTTTGCCTGTACGCATTTGTCTTTCAGCTCAACCAGCACCAGCAGCACAGCAAAACTATAGAAATGAGGCTTGAGCTGTGTCCCAAATAGTGCCATACTCCCTACATAGTGCAGTTCACAGAAGGGGACCCTGGCAATGTGTGCCTTGGCAGTAAAAACTGGCTGTTGGCTTGTGGAATATAAAAAGAGCAGGGGAAAGGAGCTCAGGTTATAGGCCTCATTTTAACAGTTTGCCACCCCTCAGCTCTCGTCCCCTACCCAAACCAAGGCTAAACAGGCTAGGTTTAATGGTGCTTGCTGCAGAAGCACCTCATATAATATCATAGATGGTGAGCTCTCTGCACTATCTCAGGAAACCGAGCATGGGCATGCTCTTGTTTTTTTTTTTTTAAACACATAATCATGGATATTTGTATGTAGGCATACTAATGTTATCAACTCAGTGCTTAGTAGGTATTTCCAAACTACAATTTACACAGGGAAGGATGCTGAACACCACAGCCATTCTTTGATTTGTTTGAGTTGCAATGACCGCTAATTAAATGAAGTATCATCAGGCAGTGGGATTGTGAGGGGATTACTGTGGTCATTTGTATTTGTATTTTTGTGTGCCCCAACAGGCAGCACTCCACCGGAGCACTACCTCAGATTATTACTCTGACTGAGGGAATTCGAGAAGTGGATGATGCCCAACTCAGAGTATTAGAGAGACACAAAACCAATTCGAAGAACAAGTATAAGAGTTTATTTGAGGGAATCAAGACACCAGGGAGTAAAACCCTCCTGAACAGTATTTACACAGAGCTCTACATCATCGAGGGAGAGAGTGATGGAGTGAATGAAGAACATGAGGTTTTACAGATGGAGAAAACACCCAGGAGACACCAGCAGGACGCTCCAATCCACTGCTCAGATTTCTTTAAATCTCTACAAGGTCCTGACAGAGTTGTGAATGCTGAAGATCGCGGACTCAGAGACAGAAAAATGCATAAAGGAGCAGAAGTGCAGGAGCTTAGATGTGTTCTGACTAAAGGCATCGCTGGAATTGGAAAAACTGTCTTGGCGCAGAAGTTCATTCTGGACTGGGCTGAAGGAGCAGCCAATCAGCAGGTAGATCTCATGTTTGTGCTATCTTTCCGGGAGATGAACTTGATTAAAGATGATCAGTACAGTCTTCATGGACTTCTGTGTGCCTTCCATCCTGAGCTCAGAGATCTGGACCCAGAGATATATCACCAGCTCAGAGCTGTGTTTATATTTGATGGTCTGGATGAAAGAAGATTTCCACTTAACTTTACCGAATGTGAGACCGTATCTGATATCACTATGACTTCTTCAGTTAGTGTGTTAGTGACAAATCTCATTAGAGGAGATCTGCTTCCCTCTGCTCTAATCTGGATCACCTCCCGACCAGCAGCAGCCAATCAGATCCCTCCTCAGTACATCCACCGTGTTACAGAGATTCAGGGATTCACAGACCCCCAGAAGGAAGAGTACTTCAGGAAGAGAATCAGGGACCAAGACCAAGCCCAGAAGATCATCTCCCACATTAAGACAGCGAGGAGCCTCCACATCATGTGCCACATTCCCATCTTCTGCTGGATCTCAGCCACTGTTCTTCAGAAAATCATCACACAGAGTCACACAGAGATCCCTAAAACTCTGACTGAAATGTTCTCACACTTCCTGCTCACTCAGGCAACCATGAAGAATGAGAAGTATGAGGAGAAACATGAGAGAGACCCAAAGAGACTGCTGGAGTCCAACAGAACCAAGCTTCTGAAACTGGCTGAACTGGCTTTCACACAGCTGCTGAAGGGCAATGTGATGTTCTATGAAGAGGACCTGAGAGAGAGCAGCATTGATGTCACTGAGGCTGCAGTGTATTCTGGGATCTTTACTGAGATCTTTAAGGAGGAGTGTGTGATCTACCAGAGGAAGGTCTACTGCTTTGTTCATCGGAGTTTTCAGGAGTTCCTGGCTGCTGTCTTTGTGTTTCACTGTTATGAGAACAACATCATGGAGCCACTGCTGTGTTTCAATCTCAGTTATAGAGGGTCTTCTGAAAACGTGCCACTGGATTATCTTCTGAAGGCAGCAGTGGATAAAGCTTTAAAGAATCAGAATGGACACCTGGACCTTTTCCTCCGATTCCTTCTGGGAATCTCACTGGTGTCCAATCAGAGACTGCTCCAGGGTTTACTCACTCAAACACAGAGCTGCTCAGAGCAAACCACAGGGTACATCAAGAGAATAATCAAAGGAAATGAAGATTCTTATAGGTCAATTAACATATTTCTTACTACTGAGAGATCCATCAATCTGTTCCTGTGTCTGTCTGAAATGAATGACAAGTCTATCTCCAGAGAGATTGAGGAGTATCTAAAGTCAGAGAAACACTCAGAAGTGAAACTGTCTCCTGCACAGTGTTCAGCTCTAGCCTACATGCTACTGAACTCGAATGAAGGGTTGGATGAACTGGACCTGAGGAAATACAACACATCAGAGGAGGGTTATAAGAGACTGATTCCAGCCATCACTGTGTGCAGAAAAGCTCAGTGAGTTGATGATGTCACTAATATTTACATATATTTTATCATTTTAACATAGTGGGTTTTTTAAATGATGGATGACCATGTCATGTAAAAACATAATCTAAAAATGTTTAGTCTTTTATTCCTTGTACTTACTTAAGGGGTATTCTCACTGCCCACGTTATCAGTACTCCTTCCCTTGGAGCGATACATACAATTTAAAAAAGCACAATTAATTAGACATTAAAACGTACACATAACTTCTAAAGTGCAGTTACAGAATTAAACATGGATGAGTATTAGCGGTACACTCAGTCAGCTGGTTCTGTTTATGAGTAGCACAGGACGAACCGACTAGTTCCTAAATATCTGAGAGCTCTGCTCGGCTCATATCTCTGTAGCAGATCTGATAAATACGCTGGTAATACACCATTAAGACATGGCACCTTAAAGTTAATTAAAGTTAATAAAACACACTGGTCTCCACTGTACAGTATTAAGAACGGGGTGATGGGATCTCATGTGTTGCTCTGAGAGCATTTTTGGAAATTCAGTTAGGAGAACATTAGGGTAATCAGTCCTGCAAGAAATAAAAACATGCTCCAGGTCTGGTTTAGTCAGAATTAATTTTATATTATTATTATAATTTTATTTCCTAACAGCAAGGAACACTAGTATAAAGTGAAACTTGGGCAGATGTTACTGTAACTACAAGCCTTATTTGAAGAAAATATGGAATATATTGTAAAATACAAAAGTGGACAGAGGCAAAATAAGAGTGAGAAATATATGGAATATTTAAGATACATGGGTTTCCTCCGGGTGACTGTCTGTGAGGAGTGTGGTGTGTTCTCTCTGTGTCTGCGTGGGTTTCCTCCGGGTGACTGTCTGTGAGGAGTGTGATGTGTTCTGCCTGTGTCTGTGTGGGTTTCCTCCGATTGCTCCGGTTTCCTCCTATGGTCCAAAAACACACGTTGGTAGGTGGATTGGAGACTCAAAAGTGTCTGTAGATGTGAGTGTGTGTCGCCCTGGGAAGGACTGGCGCCCCCTCCAGGTTGTGTTTCTACCTTGCACTCAAGGATTCTGTATAGGCTCCTGAAATGGATATGGGTTACAGACAATGAATGAAAGAATTAATATATGAACTGTTGTTTGTATTCAGACTCATTGGCTGCAATCTTACCAAGGACTCCATTGAAATCCTCTGCTCAGCTCTGCAATCAAGAAACTGCCCCCTGAAAGAATTGGACCTCAGTAACAATGACCTGCAGGACTTAGGAGTGAAGCTTCTCTCTGCAGGACTCAAGAGTTCACAATGTAAACTGGAGATTCTCAGGTGAATAAAACTCTCCTTTTTTGAGTTTGTCTTCTGCAGCCATTCTATATTGTTTTGCATAAGCTCCAGGGTCCTGGGTTTGTGGGTTAGAGCCCCACTACTGGTGATGGTCTGTGAGGAGTTTTGGTGTGTTGTTCCTGTGTCTTCGTGGGTTTCCACAAACACATTTGTATGTGGAGGGGCGATTGAAAAGTGTACATATGGGTGTATCTGTGTGTGTGTGTGTGTGTGTGTGTCTTGCACCACCTTATCACTGACACCAATCACAGAGCATTCTCACACCATCCCAATTCCTGCCCTGAACTCTAAGGCCTTCCTTGAAGTGAGCAGTTTAATGACCTTGAGCAATATGGGAGCAGTGTTCAAGTGATGAAGCAGTCTGAGAGTACAACTGGGACACACTTCACCTTGTCCCTGTGTCCATCACTATGGCTCTAGCTCTGTTAACACCGCTTAGCCGAGCTCTGCTCAACATCACTTAATCATTTGTGGAGGTGTTTCTGTGAATTGCACCTTTCACTGAATACCGTAATACTTTATGGTAGGAACCTGTCATTTATGTAAAAATTCTATTATTGCCTGATTTTAAAAGCTGTGTGTAACTGAGGTCCAGTCTTGTCATATGCAATTAATGATGAAAAATAGAGTATTAAAATTTTAATATTTTTAATGTCATGACCTTGAAGGGATCTGATGTGGACAGAGTTAGTGAAAATAATTTGTCTTGGCATATGTCTAGATGTACTGTTAACTTTTAAGCATCACATTAACAGACTCACAAGCAAACTAAGGCCAAATCTTGGTTTCTTGTATCGAAACAAAACGTTTCCCAATTCACAAAAGAAAAAGGATTATTGAAGCAACAATGTTGTCAGTTCTGCATTATGGTGATAATACACTACACTTAAACCTTTAGATTTAAACCTTTAAAAATCAAACAAAAAAAACCCTCAAACTGGGCAATAATTTACACAAGTAATGGTGGTCAGTCAACCAATTTATTTAATACATTTTATTTCAAGGAAGTATCCTTTTACCACATAACTTATGGAAACTTTTCTCCTTTGTAGACTTGCTAGCTGTAATCTCCTCAAGGACTCCTGTGAAACTCTGGGCTCAGCACTATTATCCTCCTCCTTGAAAGAGCTGGACCTCAGTAACAATGACCTGCGGGATCCAGGAGTGGCACTACTTTCTGCCAGTTTGAAGAGTCCACTCTGTAAACTAGAGACACTGAGGTAAGTTAAAAAAACAACCTTTTTCATGCCAACCATATAAATGAACAGTGTTATGTGTTATGGTAATAGATTTGAATTATGGTCATTTTTGCTACTTAACATGTGAATTTCTCCTTTACAGAATAGGTATCTGTAATCTTGGAGACAAAACCTGTGAAAATCTCTGCTCAGCTCTACTCTCAGTAAACTGCTTACTGAAAGAACTGGACCTCAGTAACAATGACCTTCAGGATTCAGGAGTGAAGCTACTCTCTGCTGGACTGAAGTGCTCACACTGTAATCTGGAGATTCTCAGGTGAATAAAATTAGTTTGTTCCCTGATGTGATATCTCTGACTTTGTAAAGACCATTTACACCAGTGGTCACCAACCAGTCGATCGTGATAGACAGGTCAATCTCCAAGGCCTTGCAAGTCGATTGCAATATATCATGGGCACTGAAGTTCTCACATTGTGCTGCAGCTCTGTCTCTGCCCTGTCTAAGCCAACATCGTGGCAGTGCTGACAGAAGTATAAGGAGGAGATATGCACAGCCTAAATCATTGTTGTACCTTTAAAAGTACATTTACAGTGTGTGTACATTTAGTGAACAATAATGTACCTCTGCCATATCTTTATTTTTCTGAGAGTGCATGATTTGGGTGGTTGATGAATCGCCGTGTTGTACTAACATTGTGCAGAATTACATTGTGCAAAATGTATGCATGAAAGAAGGAAAATGAATAATTTCAGTTAAGAATTTGTTTAATATTATGTCTGCAGTAGCCAAAACACAACAAAACTATTTGATTTTATAACTGTACTTGTAAAGAAACAAAAAAAAAGCACTGGACAATAGCATAAAACTAGCACAATTCTCAAAAGGAAAAATGTGACATTTATAATTAGATAATGTGTTTTGGGAATTTTGGGCTGCTCAGGATTAAATTTTTTGCTCTTTATATAGTGCAATGTAAACATTTTTGCAACAGTATTCACCTAGTCTCACTTATTTTTGTCATAAACTGGCAGGAAGATTGTCCACTATAGACATCTAATGTTTGATAAACACATCGGTTTGTGTTATTTCATATGTCTAAGAATGTGGTGTTTGCAGTCTTTGTACTGTAATGCATCTGTATTTTATTTTACATAAATTAAATTATTTCCTATTGGCAGGATGTCTGGGTGTATGATTACAGATGAAGGCTATTCCTCTCTGGCTTCAGCTCTGAAATCAAAACCCTCACACCTTAGAGAACTGGATCTGACCTACAATAACCCAGAGGAGTCCGGAGTGAAACTGTTGTCTGTTCTAAAGCAGGTTCCACATTGTGCACTGGAGAAACTACAGTGAGTTACACACAAATACACTGTACACATTATAGTGAGTTACACACAAACACTGCAAAAGGAACACTTCACTGTACTAAATGTAAAGATCCTAAATTATAAGAAGGACATTTTTGAGAAAGTCATACATGTAGGCCTCTGGAAATCCATCCAGTGAAAATAAATATATTTTTAAGTATCATTGCTCAGCACTTCTGAGTAACTGAGTAAGTCAACCAGGCACAGCGCTTCTAGGAAGATGTCATAGTGTTAAATGTAAGGAGGTAAGGTGAGAAAAATTCAAAGAAACCTGAAATAATAGCAAAACATTTTCTCAAAAATGATTCAAAATGCATTGGAATTAATGGACCTATATGTGTTTGTGTTTAGCGTGGAACCCAGAGGGGAGATTTGGATAAAACCAGGACTAAATAAATGTAAGATACACTTATTATTGTGTCTCCTATAATATTTTATTTTGTTTATATATATATATATATATATATATATATATATATATATATATATATATATATATATAAGTGTGAATGTATATATGTATGTTTGTGTCTGAGAACAGATGCCTGTGATCTGACTATGGATCCAAACACAGCACACCCTCTCCTGTCTTTGTCTGAGGGAAACAGAAAGATGGAATGTGTGAGAGAGGATCAGCGTCCACATTCTCCAGAGAGATTTGATTATTATCTTCAGGTTCTAAGTGTGGAGAATCTGAGAGGACGCTGTTACTGGGAGGTGGAGTGGAGTGGGCAAGAGGCGGCTGTCTCAGTGTCATACAGAGGAATCGGGAGGAAAGGGGATGGCGGGGAGTGTCTGTTTGGACGCAATAAAATCTCCTGGAGTTTGATTTGCTCAGCTAAAACTTACTCTGTCAGACACAATAACAAAGACAATAAAATAGCTGCCCCTCTTTCTCACAGAGTCGCGGTGTATCTGGACTATGTGTCCGGCACTTTGTCCTTCTACACCGTCTCACCTCACACACACACACTCACACACTTGCACACATTCACTTGCACATTCACTGAGGCTCTCTACGCTGGGTTTAGGGTTTATTATGACTCTGCAATGACTCTGTGTGAGACAGAATAGATAGAATATGTAATTTTGTATGTGTAGATGTAGATATAATTCTCTCAAATGTGTATTCACTGTACAAATTACATTCACTGTACAGATTAATAATTTTGTGTACACATAAACCAATGTAGAAATTCACAAAAGATGGGAGAGGGGCAAAGAAACAAGAAAAAAGCAGAGACCAAGCACAAGGACACACCAAGAAAAATGTGGACATTCTTCGCATCGAGTCCTTAAACGTTTAACACCACAAGACTGTGCATTCTTGATCTACTGATACAAGTGCAGCGACCCGCTGTGCACTGCTCCAAGCACCGCACTGTTTACACCTATATATAATGGCCATAATAACACCTATACTTATACAAATTTTGGTATGTACTCACGAATGTATAATTGTATAATTATAATTTGCATTTAGGCCTAATCATTTGTTTACTGCCTGTAATTGTTAGTAATTAATTTGAGTAATTATTCTGTAGCGTATGTTGGGTTTTTAATCATACGCCGAGAAATGTAAATATATTTCTATATTTATATTTATAGTTTGTGTTTATAGCGTTGACCTTATTCAAACTCCTATAATCTCTGATATTTGACTTAATGATATTAATTAAAGTTTATAATTGGCTTAAGCAATTAAAACGTTAATAATTAGTTTGAGATTGAATAATAATCAAGCTAAGTGAGTTCTTCAGGATTTTCATAAATTCTAATGAACAAACTGCACACACTGTGATTTCAAATAATGAAAGTTTTATTAACAAAAAGAAGGATATTTACTTAACATAGCGTGATCTTGAAATCTCACGGCATCAAAGCAGGGGAAGCCGATTCGACTGTAGCGATACGCTAGGCACTCTGGCTTGTGACTAAAGTGTTGCTAACTGAGGTTTAATTAATATAAAAATTTATCAAGAGATTTGATTCAATTTTCAGCTCTGGAGGTGCGTAAGTTTAGCTTACTTTTTCGTCGATTCTCACCACTCGTTGAATACCGAGACTCTCTGAGGTCCTGGGAGTGAAGGCGTCTCACTTAGTTTCACGGTTCTCTCGTGGAAGTTTCCAGGCTGAGTCAGCGTGGAGGTTTTTCTTCGTAGGTTGAGTCGCCTCAGCGTACTCGGAGCGTGATGACGCCGGCGGCAGGATCCTCTGGTTCAGTGTCTTGAGTAGGAGGGTCCAACCATATGGACGTTTGGACGTTATTAACGCTGGTAGCGACCCAGTTTAAAACGAACGGAGGTGTTCGGTTCGGTGGTCTCACTTCGCCGGAATTTCGCGGCGGGAGATCGAATCCGACGGCAAAGTCTTAAAGCGGAGTTTCGCGCAGTTAGACGTGCCCAGGCCTCAATTTAATGCATGCAAAATGGCGCAGAGCTGTGCTCTTTAAAACAACCAAGCTTATTTTTCTCAACAGTATATACCACAGAACAGTTTTTCAAAAGTAACAAACACAACACGAAATTGCCCACATTAAGCTTTGAATCTCAATCGTTATTCAGCAACACAAACAGCGGAAAGTATTTCATAAACCCAAGCTGAGATTGTTTCAGTGTTTTACAGTTTGTACATTAAAAAGCCTTTTTCCTGGCCTTGCGTGGGCGCCAAAAATAATCAAAGGGATATGTAGCGTATGTTGGGTTTTTAATCATACGCTGAGGAATGTAAATATATTTCTATATTTATATTTATAGTTTGTGTTTATAGCGTTGACCTTATTCAAACTCCTATAATCTCTGATATTTGACTTAATGATATTAATTAAAGTTTATAATTGGCTTAAGCAAATAAAACGTTGATAATTAGTTTGAGAATGAATAATAATCAAGCTAAGTGAGTTCTTCAGGATTTTCAGAAATTTTAATGAACAAACTGCACACACTGTGATTTCAAATAATGAAAGTTTTATTAACAAAAAGAAGGAAAATTGAATCAAATCTCTTGATAAATTTTTATATTAATTAAACCTCAGTTAGCAACACTTTAGTCACAAGCCAGAGTGCCTAGCGTATCGCTACAGTCGAATCGGCTTCCCCTGCTTTGATGCCGTGAGATTTCAAGATCACGCTATGTTAAGTAAATAGTAAATATATATAAAAACATAAACACGATTAAAAGAAAAGAAGATATTCAAATCACTCGACGTATTAGTAAAACTTCATACTCTAGCTAATTCAAGACGTCTCTTGTAAGCTTTGATGAAGTCCCTTTAAGGTTCTTCTTTGTTTCTTTTGTCGGCGTGAAGGAGAAAGCGTCTCGCTTTGGAGAGGTTTTGGAGCTTGGAGCGATGTTTTCTGCTGATCTCTTTGTTGTTTCGAAGCTTCTCGGATTTCCTCTTGAACTTCTCGAATTGTTGAACTCCTTCTCCTTTTTCTGTTTGATTTGAACTGTTCTGAACTGAACTGAACTGTTCTGTTCTCTCCGTGTTACTCTTTTTGTGTGCCGAGCTGAACTGTTTTTCAAAGCCAGCGCGGTCACGCCCTAATGGGAGGCGTTCTTTTCTGATTGGATGCGAGTTCGGGCCCACGTGACTCTCACGAGGGGAAGAGAGTAGGAGGGGGAGTTTGAATCAGCGGTTCACTGAAACGGAATATAACTTTAGCGTATTGAAATTCCTTATACATTTTAGTAACATATAACAATGAGTATACTGGATTATTAATATCAAACATTTACATAAGATTTCATCTTGGGTACGTTGTGTTTACGTCCCAGTTACAGTAATACGCTAGAAGTGTTAATCCTGGTATTAATTCACTTTTCTAATCAGAAACAGAACTGCTTTTCATGGGTGACAACAGCAATACACATCATTTCATTAGAAGGTAGGCATTCATCTGAGGGCACAGAAAGTGACATTAATACATTTGTTTATACACATTTAATCAGAATTTGGTTTCATTTCCGTCATTTGTTTAGGCGACCCCGAGCGAGGCGTAGTTTCGCCAGTGTCCATTTGGGGTCGCTGTTGGTCCATGCCGTTGGTTGTCGAATAGATGATTCACGGGGGTTCAACTGAGGTCACTTTTGGTCAACCATTTGCTGATTCTGTAAGCGATAACAAGCGGACACTTAGGCGCCCCTGTCGTAAAAGAGGGCCGTAAAAACTCTCTTCTTTGTTTTGTGTTCCTGTTTCTCACAAGAGAGAAGGGGTGTTGGGGGCCATGTGTTACTTGAAAGTGTCTTTGATGTTTAGATTAGGTGTGTGTGTGTGGGGGGGGGCTGCAGGGTCCTTGCACCCCTGTGGTTCGTGGAATGTTGACTTCGGGACCAGACGAAAGTCCTGGTCAGAGTGAGAAAGATTTAATTAAAAACCTTTCATTTCTTTATTTCTTCATTTTGATATTTCATTGTCCGGTCCATACTCCACTACAATTCTGAAATGGAGGAAGAACCAGGAGCACACCTTTCTGTAATAAGACTCAGTTAAGTGTCGCTTTTGGTTTAATAATGGGTGGTACTTGGCCAAAAATATTTGAGAACAACTGTATTTGAGTTTCCCTGAATGTTAACAATATTTGCTGTTAAGGAGTAAAAGCTATCAAAAATATGTAAACAAAAGATTTTCAATGATTTGTCTGGTAATAAAGAAAAAAAGCCTGAAAATTCTCTTTCCTGTTTTCCTAGCTTTAAAGGATGAACAATATAGGATAAATATAAAATTTTCTGTTTGTATAGAATTTTATTTTACTACTAAAAACTCTGGGGCTCATCTTTATAAAAACAGAAGCAAGCTCATAAGTACAAGGGCTTGCCAGGCCACTATTGTAAATAAGAATTTATTCATAATAGACCACAAACACACAGTCTAGTTTTGATGCCTAGGGCTGGGACTCATTTGTGAGCTCCCAGCAGGCACTTCATTTCCTCGCTTTTTGTTTTGGAGCAGGGGTATTTAATTAGAATTCAGTAAGGTCCAGTTAGATGAAATTTTCTCAGGCAAAGGTCCAGACCGTCACCGTTTCTAACTGGTTAGTGTCAGGGCACTGCTGGCTGTGGTAGTCTAACAAACTCCAAATGAGCAGCTATTTCACATTTAAAGTATTAGTTACTCCACAGGACCCATGTCCTATAAGCCCTTTCTCTGTAATAATTCTGACAAATCAAAAGCCTGCCATCAGCTCTGAAAATATTTGATATTTTACTGAGTAAAGCTTGTGAATTCTTCCCCTCAAACAGATCTCAACATAACGAGTGACGAACAGATTCATTCATAACAAAAACATCATTTATTTAAAGAAGTATAAATGTCTAGGAGGAAAATATGATAAAATAAATAAGGTCAACTCAGAAGTCTAAACCAGTGTATGTGAGAGTTTCTAGTGTAGTTTGGATGTAAAATGTGGAGAATAAATATACTGTATTGAATTTCACTTATTAGAATATTCTGTATTAATCCTTCAATTAAAAAGAACATATCTCCAGCTACATCTCAACAGCCCACCACCAATCAGCACGGGCCTGTCTTTCTGCTGAAACCTGTAAATCATTTGTTGTTATTGCCTTGTTGGCACTCTAATTTTTTTCAGGAAATGCAGGACTTTTAAAATAGTAATTCTAATAAATAGAAATCTAATAAGCAAAACCTGATATATTATCTTAATAAATGATTGAACTGTAAAGTCTGAGATTTAAAAAAAAAAAATTGACTTACTCAAATGAGTCCTCTGCATGCTGTGCTTAGCCATTATACTGACCCCTAGTGGCCTGGATATTTCAGACTTTCTATCCTGAACCTTTTTAGAATTTAGTCCAAATTGACCAAGACCCTCAGGATGGAAATCCTCTAAGTTACCCTCTGCCCTCCATCCTTTGTAGCCAAATCCAGGGAAGTCAAGAGACACTGACACCAGGGTAGTTTATCAAGAGAGTTCCACTTTATTAAAGTCACTACACAGTGTATATGTGACCTACATTTACTACCTAAATCTACAGGAAGACTGTGAAAATGTTTGGGGGTGTGGATTGATAGGGGTGAGGCATGCTCTACTAACTAATCTAAGGGTCTACAAAGGAAGAGCAATGCAAGGTTAGTAAAGATTAGGATGTTCTTGCATGACTGAGCCATGAGCTGCTCCCCTGAGCAAAGAGAGAGATAGGGAGGAATAAGTGCATGAGAAGAGGTAGCAGCTGATTCGGGCAGGTATTAAACACTGGTGCCCTCATGTGGGGGAAGCTCTCTGTGAAGCATAAACTGGTTCATTGTTTATGACGACCCTAACCCTAACCCTAACTCTAACCCTATCCTCAGGAACAAGATTCAGGTCGAATAACACAAAGAATCACAGAGGTGAGAAAGAGGCATTTTATATCTGCACCATGAACAGAGAACATTCAGAACTTACCTTCACTGTGAAATGGTTCTGAAAGACATTCTCTTAAAACACTCACTTATTCACACATCATCACTAAAAACAGTAAAATGGTATAAAACTGAATTTTCAGTCACTGGATCAAAGAAACAAAGTGAATTAAAATGGTGTAGCAAACATTCAAATCAATGGCCAGATAAATTCCCCAAAATTAAAACCTCACAGAAAAATAAATTTACAGACTCTCTGTGGCACAAGGAAACACATTAGTCTCATTAGTCTTACTAGACTTAATGAAGACAGTTCTGGTTCAGAAAACTGGTTCTGTTTTCTGAGGCAGAGTCAGTGACTTGTGCTGAGGTACTGGACCCAGAGCATGTTTCAGTGCCATTCCTGTTTGTTTTAAAAGAAATGTGTTGCCCACTTGATCAGGGGTTCATCTGAAAGCAAGTCAGTCACACAACGCTTACCTGCAGGCTATGGCGGAATGACCATGTAAGACAAGAAGTAAATGGCAGACAGTTTCTAGATGAAACTAACTGAGCTGGATTGGGATAAACTTCAAAAACGTCTGGGAAGTTCTGCAACAGTGTTGGAAATGACTTTCCAAACAATATGTTTTTTTTCTAGAAAGAATGCCTCAAGTGTGTTCAGCATTTATATCTGCAAAAATGGGTACATCGATGGCTCAAACTCTTACCTTAAATTTTCTCAATGTGCTTATTCCTTTTTTATTATTTTATTAAAAGAGATACTGTAAAAATGAACTGTGAATATAAATATATATAAAAACTGAACACTTGGTATTGCTGTAAATCTTTGGGCTGGTTTGTCATAAAAAACTAAAAGTCAGACTCCCTGATCATCTCTCACCCCTTCTTCTTCTTCTGAGTCACTCTGAAACACTTCCTGAAGCAGAACGCACAGCTCTTGAAGGTCAGAAAGATGACGATGATGAGGATGAACAGGAGGAAGGCCACGACATCCAGGCAGTGGTACTGGACCCAGTTCAGATCATGGGCAGCAGGGCGAAGGTGGTCCGCTCCTTTGTGTCTCATCACAAACTCAGTCCAGAACACGGCCAGGTCCAGGGGGTCCACCGGACGATCCTTGTGGATTGCTGACAGCTTCGACATCCTCTCTTTATAGCTGTGGATATGAAAAGACCACCTTTCAAATACATGGAAGAAAAATGCCCTTTCAAATGACCAGCAGAAATTATCCCCACAAATCAATACAACACCCAATAAACTACCCCTACAAACCAGAACAACACCATAGAAATTACCCCCACAAACCAGTACAACACCAGAGAAATTATCTCACAAACCAGTACAACACCCGAGAAATTACCCCCACAAACCAACACAACACCATGGAAATTAACCCCAAAAACCAATACAACATCCGAGAAATTATGCCCAGAGACCAGTAGAACATCTTGAAAATTACCCCCAGAGACCAGTAGAACACCCCTTATGAGGGTAGTACTCTGGAACTAACCAAGGAGATCATTCTGCGGAAGCCACTTCATCAGTTTGACATTCTTTGGGGCGTCTTTGGGAACAGCTCCAGTGAATCTCCACACCATCTGGAGATCAGAGAGCATCAGTGTTTGGTGAGAGGATGAGATTACTCCTGCTTTTGTCATTCATATGTGCACGAGGTTCTGCTGGTGTGGGTTCAATCCACGTTCCTCTCTCTCTGTTAATCCACCTTAAAGACACATCAGGTTACCACAAGTTATCTGAGGTTTTTAAGATGGAATAGAAAGTAAAGCTGGAGCTGCCTCATTGCTTATTTATTATACTTCAAACTTTGGCATTTGTCCTGTGACCTGATTATTACTGATGTGTTTCTAGGTTTTGTGTTTGAGTTCTGTATCAGAGGGTTCTGTGTTAAAGTTCTGTATCAGAAGGTTTTGTGTTAAATGGTGATGGAATAGAGGGTTCTGTAACAATTTTCCTTCAATCTCCATGTCTGGAGTCTGTTATGAATGGTTCTGTATGAGATGTTTCTGTATTGTGGGTACTGTATGGAAGGTTCTCCTCACCCTCTGTGGGATCTGACTGAAGGCCTTGAAGAACTCCTTGGCTTTAACTTCAGAGAGCTCAGAGACCATGGAGCCCAGAGTGAAGACCACAAACCCGTCCTCTCCAGAACCATTCACAAACTCCTCCAGGTCCTGACACACACACACACACAGGTTCTGCAATATCAGCCTACAATAGCCCAGAGAGAGAAAGTAGGAGTTTATTTAAACACACATTAAATCCAGTGAGGAATTAATTAGTGTTAGATGTTTCATGCTTGTTAGACAGTAATTCCAGATCCAGGCTGATATTGGGTTAATGAAGATACTTAGACGTTTATTTTTTTAGAAAAAAAAAATCTGTATTAAAAGGTATTTCCAGTCTCTGTCCAGGTGCACCACATGTTCATAGACTACCTGTAGAGGGAGTACAGTTCTACACATGTTTGACATTGTTAACTAAGCAAATAAAATTCAAATTAAATGAAATTTTAGCAGGTAGTAAATGTACATGGAGAATCATCAGTATTTACTAATGTTAAATAAGTGGTACCGCAAGGTTCTCTTTTAGGACCTCTACTATATGCATTATAGAAAGTGTAACAGAGGTTTTAGTCTCCCACAGAAACACATGCCGTCCTCTGCTCTCTTATACCTCTTCATAACTTAAATTTCATCCTTTATATTACTCATTACTTTTTTTATACTGCTGTGTTGTAATTTGGTTTGCTCACCGGTGTCGACCTGCTGAGAGAGTTTTTCCTGCCAGTTTTTTTCTTTTTCTTTTTTATTAATTAATTAATTAATTCATTCATTCATTCATTATCTGTAACCACTTATCCAATTCAGGGTCACGGTGGGTCCAGAGCCTACCTGAATCATTGAGCGCAAGGCGGGGAAATACACCCTGGAGGGGGCGCCAGTCCTTCACAGGGCAACACAGACACACACACACATTCACTCACACACTCACACCTATGGACACTTTGGAGTCACCAATCCACCTACCAATGTGTGTTTTTGGACTGTGGGAGGAAACTGGAGCACCCGGAGGAAACCCATGCAGACATGGGGAGAACACACCAACTCGTCACAGACAGTCACCCGGAGCGGGAATCGAACCCACAACCTCCAGGCCCCTGGAGCTGTGTGACTGCGACACTACCTGCTGCTGCATTTTTACTGTGGATTATAGGTGGATTGATGACGCAGAAGTGTCTGTAGGTTTGAGTGTGTGAGTGTTTGTTGCCCTGTGAAGGACTGATGTCCCCTCCAGGGTGTGTTCCAACCTTGCGTCCAGCGATTCCAGGTAAGCTTCGGATCCTCAGAGTCCTGACAACTGTGAAAAGTGTGATAGACTGTAAAGAGCACAGCTTACCTGTGACAAAGGGTTAGTTTTACTGTGAGACAGTCCTCCGATCATGACCATGTTGGGCATCAGAGGTCGAGAAAACTCAACGGCAAAGTCGAATCACATCAACCAGAGAGAAGCACGGCTCATGATCTCCACCATGGACGTTTTTCTTTGGAGAAATCGAGTGGCGATGTCATCTGCCTCGCTAAACAAAACTCTACAGGCCACGGGCTGCAGAAAAGCTCTCACCATGTTCACGCTCCTCTGCCAAAAGCTCATGTGGTCAGTAAACTGGGTAAACCTCTGTGGGACATAAGATACTGGACTTGGACTCTGGCTGACCATGAAATCAGCACCACAGAAATGGTTAACTTGAATATAAATGGACGGGATGTTGAGGTATTCCCCAACTATGGCTCCCACAGGCTCAAAGGGGTCTGTGAAGATAGCATCATAGTCCCAGTCCTTCAGCATCTTCATCAGATCCTGATTGAACAGCAGGCTCTCCGTATTTTTCACTGTATATGTCTTTAAGAAGTGCAGACTTATGAAACTATTCACAAACCTGGCCAAATCTGTAGACTTGTCTATATTAACAATAACATCGATATCAGAAGATAAATTTTCTTGTATGTCAGCTTTAGTGTAGGGAACAGGGTACGTAAGAGTGGTGGTGTGTTCTGAGGGCCCCATACTCAGACTCGCCTCAGGAATAACAACCACCACCTCATTCCCCCTCCTTCCCAGCTCCTCCACTAAAGGCTTCATCCCAGTCCAGTGACTGCCATCACCTGGAATCACCAGCAGATTCCCAGCCTCTACCGACCCCAGCCAGAGGAGATACAGCAGTAAGCGTAGGTCAGTCATCTTTAGTAAATACTTACTGCCTCGTCTCCAGCCTTCACAGAAACCCCAGCTGAGCTCTGTCTCACTGCTGTGGGCTGAAGTGCATGTCTCTCCTGGAGCTGGAGTAACCTTTGCTCAGTTACACGCTATTACACGCGTTCCATACTGAACCAGTGTATTGCTCTACCTTTCCCTATGTTTAAGGCGGTACCCAAAACTCTAACAAACCTACTGCAGACACCCTGATATTTGGAGATGACACTGTTAATGGGGTAACAAACCAAAACTCATAGTGAGATGCAAGCCAAACATCACCGTCCCTGAGCTTACTGCATAGCTTCCAGCTGTACTGGCTGAGTACACAAATGTGAATTATTGTACACGTTGGAAAGAATGACACTGTCAAGCAGGAGTCTGAAGTTTTAAAAAGAGACTTTAATGACCACCTTAACACACTCAGTAAGTTCAACATACGATTTTTCATCAGTGGACCTCTACCTGCAGGAGGCACCAATATGTTCTCAAGGTTACTGGGATTAAACACCTGGCTACAGAACAGCTGCAGGTCAAATGGACTGAACTTCATTGACAACTTTAACTTGTTTTTTTGGGAAGAGAGAACCTTTTAGGAGAGATGGACTGCACACGAACAAGAGGGGTGTTAAACTTCTGACAGACAATCTCATTTTCTGAGTGTGCAATCTATCTACTTCTCTGACACCATGTCACAGCCAGAACATCCTCTCTCCACTGATGATGACTTGAGGGAGCAGCAGACACTGGACATGAGTGGCAATGACCAACTCCATCAGCTGCCAGAGACATCAAAACCCCAAGAGGAATCCTCCATGTCCTCTATCCCCCCCCCCCCCCCACACACCTCATGTGGTTCAGGTGTGGTTCATCACCACACCTGAATCTCCCAGCAGCCATGGAGAAGCTGGTTTCGGCTGGGACAAGGCTGTCACTTTCCCTGTCAGCCAGCCCTCAGGTGCAAAGAAGAACCACCCCAGCTTCTACTCCACCCTCACCTACTGCCACTTCCCAACTGCAGCCCCCCATACTGTCCCCTAAGAAAAATCATGCTCCATCACGACCTAGAGCACCTCAACGGTAGAGACAATCTCCTCGACCCTCGGAAAGGCAGCTTCGCTCACGGCCCCATCACCAGCAGGAGCTCCACACAGCTTCGTCAGTTGATAAGGGCGAAGAAAAGAGATGTTTTTCAGGTCCTGGCTGCTGCAGTGATGATGTCAGCAGTACATGTTTTCAAAACAAGCTTGGACCTTTGGTGCCTGTAATCTCTCCCATTCCAGTACTTATCAGAGAGAGAAAGAACAGAGAGTTCAGGTCAGATTCTGTGAATGTAGCCAATCTACAGCAAATAAAATGTGAAACAGAGATTCTGTGGCAAAGTGCACGAGTTACTAAGTTAGCTCTTCTAAATATCAGATCTCTCACAAACAAATCACACTTAATTAATGATTTTATTACAGCACATGGTCTTGATTTTATACTTTTAACTGAGACTTGGCTAAATGAATGTGGTGCTGCAACTGTTTAATTGGAGTCGGCTCCTCCAGATATTCATTTTTTAAAATCATCTTGTGACAGTCAGGTTCTTTTCAGTGCAAGCAGTTATCATTTGGTGACTTCACAACATTTGAGAATCTCTGTGTAGTTCTGCAAGGGACACCACAGATATCACTAGTAACTGTCTACAGACCTCTGAAGTACAGTGCTAATTTTATTGATGAATTTACAGAGATGCTGTCTTTTATTTCTACAGAGATGCTGTCTTTTTAATTCTACAAAATTTCGTTGACCATTTTGTTATTGCTGGTGACTTTAACATACATATCGACAAGCCCAAGGACTGTTTTGCCAAGGAATTGCACGCCATATAGGACTGTTTTGGCCTTTCAAAGCATGTTACAAGGAGTACACATTGTCATGGTCACACGCTGGATATTGTTATCTCAAAGAGTCTCAACATATCAGTGACTGTGAAGGATGTCGCGTTGTCAGATCACTACTGTGTGTTCTTTGATATGTGGGCCTCACCAGACATCAGAGACAGAAGAGTTTGTGTCAAGAAAAGGATTAATAAGGACTGCACAGCTGCACTTTTCATGAGTAAAATGTGCACTACACCATGTGAACAATCCAACTCTGTTGATGATCTGCTGAATAGTTTTAATACAAAAATTGTCAGTGTTATAGATGAGATTGCACCAGTTAAAATGAAGGCTATGTCTTGCAAACAGAAAGCACCATGGAGAAATGCTTTTGTTGTTCAAATCCAAAGAGGGAGTGTTGCAAGGCAGAACACAGATAGCATAAAACAAGTCTTCATATTCACAAAGGAATCTACAAAGATAAGCTACGTGAACACAATGCGACAATATGCAAAACACGACAATACTATTTCTCTACCATCATCAACAATAACACTAACAACAGCAAAATCCTCTTCACCGTGGTCGACAGACTTACTAACTCACCCACACCAACGTCCCCTGAATTAGTATCAACTGATGTAAAGAGTTTGCATTTTTTTTAACACTAAAATCCAGAATATCAGACAAGCGATTAGTACATCTATATCCAACAATGAGTCTGTACCCTATACATCACCTCATAAAAACTCCTTAGTTAAAATGTCAGAGTTCAGTAGCGTTGATAATAAAATTTTAATCATCTCAAATCATCCACTTGCAGTCTTGACACACTACCAACCAATTTTTTAAAGAGTGTGTTTCACACACTCAGACATACTCCACATTGTAAACACCTCACTCATGTCGGGGGTTTTTCCGAGCTCACTAAAAACTGCAGTTGTAAAGCCTCTTCTAACAAAGAAAAATTTAGAATCAACTCTGATAAGTAACTACAGGCCAATTTCTAATTTACCGTTCATTGGCAAAATCCTTGAGAAAATAGTTTTCAGGCAAATCACTAGTTTCTTGTCCATTAACAGTAGCCTAGACAAATTCCAGTCCAGGTTCCGGTCTAATCACAGCACTGAGACTGCTCTAATCAAGGTAATTAATGACATCCGCTTAAATACAGAGGCTGGAAAGGTATCTCTTCTATTACTTCTTGACCTTAGTGCTGCCTTTTATACCATTGACCATAAGATTCTTAAAGATAGACTCACAAACTGGGTTGAACTCTCAGGAACAGTCTTGAAGTGGTTCGTTTCTTACCTGGAAGGCAGGAAATACTTTGTAGAAATAGAAAATAATATTTCAGAGAACATGCCAGTAACCTGTGGTGTCCCCCAGGGCTCTATTCTTGGTCCATTTTTATTTAATTTATATATGCTTCCTCTTGGACAGATTCTACAGGACTATGGGCTGTCCTATCACAGCTATGCAGATGATACTCAGATTTACATGGCCCTGTCCCCAAACGATTCTGGCCCAGTTGATTCATTAAGCAAGTGCCTTGAACACATCACAAACTGGATGGGACACAATTTTCTGCAGCTGAATAAAGATAAAACTGAGATTATATTATTTGGGAACAGCACTGAGAGACAAAGATTGGCTACGTATCTGGACTTAGGAACCCTCAAATCTAAATAACTGGCTCACAACCTTGGTGTATTAATGGACTCAGATCTCAGTTTTAGTCTCATATTAAAGCAGTTACTAGATCAGCATTTTACCATCTTAAGAACATCAGTAAGATCAGAGGTTTTCTGACTAAACCAGACCTGGAGAAACTTATCCATGTCTTTATTTCTAGCATTGATTACTGTAATGGTCTCTTAGCTGGACTTCCAAAAAAGACCATTAAACAGCTTCAGCTGATTCAAAATGCAGCTGCCAGAGTCTCACTAGGAGCAAAAGAAGATATCATATCACCCCCATCCTCAAATCGTTACACTGGATACCAGTCTGTTACAGAATAGATTTTAAGGTGTTATTACTGGTCTATAAATGTCTAAATGGGGTAGGACCAGTGTATTTATCAGATCAGCTACAGAGATATGAGCCGAGCAGAGCGCTCAGATCTTTAGGAACTAGTCAGTTAGTCCTCACTCGGGTCAAAATTAAACATGGAGAGGCAGCGTTTAGCTCCGGCGCCGCTCATTAATGGAACCAGCCGACTGAGAATATTAGAAGAGCCCCAACTTTAGAGACTTTTAAATCAAGACTTAAAACACTCCTGTCTGAGCAGCTTACAGCTCAGTTTAAAATATTCTGCACTTTTCTGTAACGGCATTTTATTTATTTTATTTCTTTTCATTTATTGTCATTTTAAATTGTTTTAATCATTTTACTCTTTTTATGTAATTGTCTTATTGGAAATTTATGATTTTATTCTGACTTTTAATTTAATATTTTCTTTTTCTGTAAAGCACTTTGAATTGCTTCTGTATGAAAGGTGCTCTATAAATAAACTCGCCTTGCCTTGCCTTGTCTACCGTTAAGACGGACGAAACCCACGCAGACACAGAGAGAACACACCACACTCCTCACAGACAGTCACCCGGAGGAAACCCACGCAGACACAGAGCGAACACACCACACTCCTCATAGAAATTTACCCGGAGAAAACCCACACAGACACAGAGAGAACACACCACACTCCTCACAGACATTCACCCGGAGGAAACACACACAGACACAGAGAGAACACACCACATTCCTCATAGACAGTTACCCGGAGAAAACCGACACAGACACAGAGAGAACACACCACACTCCTCACAGACATTCACCCGGAGGAAACCCACACAGACACAGAGAGAACACACCACACTCCTCACAGACAGTCACCTGGAGGAAACCCACACAGACACAGAGCGAACACACCACACTCCTCATAGACATTTACCCGGAGAAAACCCACACAGACACAGAGAGAACACACCACACTCCTCACAGACAGTCACCCGGAGGAAACCCACACAGACGAGGAGCCTCTGGCCAAAAGTGAGTACCTTTTCATCAGAGTTTATTCGGAGTGAAACTGGATGATCTTCACTTCATTCGTTGTTTGATTTAGGTTCTTTTCTATATTCATATGATTTTAGTGAGATGTATTGATCCGACTTAGACATGATAATGTCCTCTTTCAATAAACATGTCATGGTTTAAAAAAATGACAAAATACATGCAAAAAATATTTGTAAAATAAGGACGCAAGAACACATTTTATTTTAGGAATTTATTAGTGATTGTTTGTTGGCGAGTGATGTACTATTTTTAATAAAATCATTTTTCTTGTTTCTTCTAAGTCTTTGCTTTGTAACTCATTCTAACTCATTGTAGCCTGTTTTCCTTAGCTCCTAAGTTTTGGGCCTTTTTTCACATGTTGTGAATGTACACCAGCAGTCAAACGTTTGGACACATCTCATTCAATGATTTTTCTTTGTTTTTTATAATTTTCTACATTGAAAATGAATGTGGAAGACATTGAAACTATGAAGGAACACACATATGAAATTACGTTATGGAACACATGGAAAATGTGTCTACTGCATTTAACCTATCTGTGGCAGACACACACACACACACACACACACAGTAGTGCACTAGGGAACACACACCCAGAGCAACGGGCAGCCATCCACGGCAGCAGGGGGCAGTTATGGGTTCGGTGCCTTGCTCAAGGGCCCCTCACTCCCACTGCCCCCAGTTTTCCTGCTACTCGTAGGAGTTGATCCAACAGCCTTTCAGCTCTAAGCCCTCTTCTCTAACCATTAGGCCACAGCTGCCCCCATTTAAAATGAAGATTATATGATTTAGAAATGTGTTGGATGAAGTTTGTGTGTGGTTTTTCCAGATTACAGACACAGAAATCAGCTTCTCCAGAGCCCAGCTGTGTGTCTATGAAGAGTGAAAACTCCCGGGATCTCCCTGTTAATTTCAGTAAAGAATCAGAGCCCAGCTGTTTGTCTGTGAAGAGTGGCGCTGTACCCTTTGATTCAGAGTGAGTACTGAATAATAACAAAAGAGTAATGAATGACTTTTAGGATATAGGTGACATTTCATGCCGCTCTGCGCCTCCTGATTCTCAGCAGTGGAGAAAGTCCTCAGGTTATTCACGATCTGTCTTTTCATCACATGCATTCTATAAACTTGAACAAAATCGGGTGCAGGTCAGACTCGATGTGCTCTTTTGTAATCGTTTATATTAAAACAGTGTACTTTATTTGAGGCTAATTTTTTCCAAATAAATGTTCATCATTTTAAAAGCCCTAGTGTACACCCCATAGCCGTAGACCCTCTTCACCAGGTGGCTGCTTGAAGCTGAAGCAGTCAGAAATTAATACATTATTTTAGCAGCTCAAACAACAATCAAGACAAGAACTATTTGATTGTTGATATGATATGAAAAGGAAGAAGTGAAAGATCATGGATAGATTTGAAAAACTACAGTATGATTCAGTTATTCTCCATGCAATAAACAGCACATTCCAATAAGGAATCGAAACTTATGCTTTTAATAGTGCAGAATGTACTGTAGTGTACCTCATATATTTCTGTGTTTGCACTTTCATTGTTGATTAAGGAATGTAGATTTTTTGGGTATTATACCAATTCATTCATTATACCAGATTCAGTATCCCATAGGGTAGGGATTTTTCATATACAGTCATAACATAGCATCCCTTAAACAGCTTTAACACTTCAGGAAGGGCATAGGCTACATTCACATTACCATGCTGAAGTGACTCAAGTCAGGTTGTCTGCCCTAATATGACTCAGATCTGATTTGTTCAGGGCTGTGTGAACATCATGGTGAACATCATCTCAGGAAACCGAGCATGGGCATGCTCTTGTTTTTTTTTTTTAAACACATAATCATGGATATTTGTATGTAGGCATACTAATGTTATCAACTCAGTGCTTAGTAGGTATTTCCAAACTACAATTTACACAGGGAAGGATGCTGAACACCACAGCCATTCTTTGATTTGTTTGAGTTGCAATGACCGCTAATTAAATGAAGTATCATCAGGCAGTGGGATTGTGAGGGGATTACTGTGGTCATTTGTATTTGTATTTTGTGTGCCCCAACAGGCAGCACTCCACCGGAGCACTACCTCAGATTATCACTCTGACTGAGGGAATTCGAGAAGTGGATGATGCCCAACTCAGAGTATTAGAGAGACACAAAACCAATTCGAAGAACAAGTATAAGAGTTTATTTGAGGGAATCAAGACACCAGGGAGTAAAACCCTCCTGAACAGTATTTACACAGAGCTCTACATCATCGAGGGAGAGAGTGATGGAGTGAATGAAGAACATGAGGTTTTACAGATGGAGAAAACACCCAGGAGACACCAGCAGGACGCTCCAATCCACTGCTCAGATTTCTTTAAATCTCTACAAGGTCCTGACAGAGTTGTGAATGCTGAAGATCTCAGACTCAGAGACAGAAAAATGCATAAAGGAGCAGAAGTGCAGGAGCTTAGATGTGTTCTGACTAAAGGCATCGCTGGAATTGGAAAAACTGTCATGGCGCAGAAGTTCATTCTGGACTGGGCTGAAGGAGCAGCCAATCAGCAGGTAGATCTCATGTTTGTGCTATCTTTCCGGGAGATGAACTTGATTAAAGATGATCAGTACAGTCTTCATGGACTTCTGTGTGCCTTTCATCCTGAGCGCAGAGATCTGGACCCAGAGATATATCACCAGCTCAGAGCTGTGTTTATATTTGATGGTCTGGATGAAAGAAGATTTCCGTTGAACTTTACCGAATGTGAGACCGTATCTGATATCACTATGACTTCTTCAGTTAGTGTGTTAGTGACAAATCTCATTAGAGGGGATCTGCTTCCCTCTGCTCTAATCTGGATCACCTCCCGACCAGCAGCAGCCAATCAGATCCCTCCTCAATACATCCACCATGTGATAGAGATTCAGGGATTCACAGACCCTCAGAAGGAGGAGTACTTCAGGAAGAGAATCAGGGACCAAGACCAAGCCCAGAAGATCATCTCCCACATGAAGACAGCGAGGAGCCTCCACATCATGTGCCACATTCCTGTCTTCTGCTGGATCTCAGCCACTGTTCTTCAGAAAATCATCACACAGAGTCACACAGAGATCCCTAAAACTCTGACTGAAATGTCACTGGATTATCTTCTGAAGGCAGCAGTGGATAAAGCTTTAAAGAATCGGAATGAACACCTGGACCTTTTCCTCCGATTCCTTCTGGGAATCTCACTGGTGTCCAATCAGAGACTGCTCTAGGGTTTACTCACTCAAACACAGAGCTGCTCAGAGCAAACCACAGGGTACATCAAGAGAATAATCAAAGGAAATGAAGATTCTTATAGGTCAATTAACATATTTCTTACTACTGAGAGATCCATTAATCTGTTCCTGTGTCTGTCTGAAATGAATGACAAGTCTATCTCCAGAGAGATTGAGGAGTATCTAAAGTCAGAGAAACACTCAGAAGTGAAACTGTCTCCTGCACAGTGTTCAGCTCTAGCCTACATGCTACTGAACTCGAATGAAGGGTTGGATGAACTGGACCTGAGGAAATACAACACATCAGAGGAGGGTTATAAGAGACTGATTCCAGCCATCACTGTGTGCAGAAAAGCTCAGTGAGTTGATGATGTCACTAATATTTACATATATTTTATCATTTTAACATAGCGGGTTTTTTAAATGATGGATGACCATGTCATGTAAAAACATAATCTAAAAATGTTTAGTCTTACAAACATTTAAAAAAGCACAATAAATTAGACATTAAAACGTACACATAACTTCTAAAGTGCAGTTACAGAATTAAACATGAATGAGTATTAGCGGTACACTCAGTCAGCTGGTTCTGTTTATGAGTAGCACAGGACGAACCGACTAGTTCCTAAATATCTGAGAGCTCTGCTCGGCTCATATCTCTGTAGCAGATCTGATAAATACGCTGGTAATACACCATTAAGACATGGCACCTTAAAGTTAATTAAAGTTAATAAAACACACTGGTCTCCACTGTACAGTATTAAGAACGGGGTGATGGGATCTCATGTGTTGCTCTGAGAGCATTTTTGGAAATTCAGTTAGGAGAACATTAGGGTAATCAGTCCTGCAAGAAATAAAAACATGCTCCAGGTCTGGTTTAGTCAGATTTAATTTTATTTTATTATTATTATATTATTTCCTAACAGCAAGGAACACTAGTATAAAGTGAAACTTGGGCAGATGTTACTGTAACTACAAGCCTCATTTGAAGAAAGTATGGAACATATTGTAAAATACAAAAGTGGACAGAGGCAAAATAAGAGTGATAAATATATGGAATATTTAAGATAGATGGGTTTCCTCCAAGTGACTGTCTGTGAGGAGTGTGGTGTGTTCTCCCTGTGTCTGCGTGGGTTTCCTCCGGGTGACTGTCTGTGAGGAGTGTGGTGTGTTCTCCCTGTGTCTGTGTGGGTTTCCTCCGGGTGACTGTCTGTGAGGAGTGTGGTGTGTTCTCTCTGTGTCCGTGTGGGTTTCCTCCGGGTAACTGTCTGTGAGGAGTGTGGTGTGTTCTCCCTGTGTCCGTGTGGGTTTCCTCCGGGTGACTGTCTGTGTGGAGTGTGGTGTGTTCTCTCTGTGTCTGTGTGGGTTTCCTCTGGGTGACTGTCTGTGAGGAGTGTGGTGTGTTCTCCCTGTGTCCATGTGGATTACTTCTGGGTAACTGTCTGTGAGGAGTGTGGTGTGTTCTGCCTGTGTCTGCGTGGGTTTCCTCCGGTTGCTCCGGTTTCCTCCGGTTGCTCCGGTTTCCTCCTATGGTCCAAAAACACAAGTTGGTAGGTGGATTGGAGACTCAAAAGTGTCCGTAGATGTGAGTGTGTGAGTGTGTGTTGCCCTGGGAAGGACTGGCGCCCCCTCCAGGTTGTGTTTCTACCTTGCACTCAAGGATTCTGTATAGGCTCCTGAACTGGATATGGGTTACAGACAATGAATGAAAGAATGGATATATGAACTGTTGTTTGTTTTCAGACTCATTGGCTGCAATCTTACCAAGGACTCCATTGAAATCCTCTGCTCAGCTCTGCAATCAAGAAACTGCCCCGTGAAAGAATTGGACCTCAGTAACAATGACCTGCAGGAATCAGGAGTGAAGCTTCTCTCTGCAGGACTCAAGAGTTCACAATGTAAACTGGAGATTCTCAGGTGAATAAAACTCTCCTTTTTTGAGTTTGTCTTCTGCAGCCATTCTATATTGTTTTGCATAAGCTCCAGGGTCCTGGGTTTGTGGGTTAGAGCCCCGCTACTGGTGACTGTCTGTGAGGAGTTTTGGTGTGTTGTCCCTGTGTCTTCATGGGTTTCCACAAACACATTGGTATGTGGACGGGCGATTGAAAAGTGTCCATATGGGTGTATCTGTGTGTGTGTGTGTGTGTGTGTGTGTCTTGCTCCGAGGGACTGGCGCCCCCTATAGGGTGTATCCCTGCTGTAGCGTATGTTGGATTTTTAATCATACGCCACAATACCTCTGTGAATATATATTTAATATATATATATATATATTTATAATTTGTGTTTATAGCGTTGACCTTATTCAAACTCCTATAATCTCTGATATTTGACTTAATGATATTAACTAAGTTTATAATTGGCTTAAGCAATTAAAACGTTAATAATTAGTTTGAGAATGAATAATAATCACGCTAAGTGAGTACTTCAGGATTTTCAGGAAAATTAATGAACAAAACTGCAAACACTGTAATTTCAAATAATAAAAGTTTTATTAACAAAAAGAAAGATATTTGATTAACATAGCATAACCTTGTAATCTCACGGCATCACCGCAGGGGAGACCGATTCGAGCTTAAGGTGAGCTAGGCGCTTCTGGCTTGTGACTAAAGTGTTGCTAACTGAGGTTTAATTAATACAAAATTTATCAAGAAACTTGATTTAATTTTCAGCTCTGGAGATGCATACGTTTAGCTTACTTTTTCGTCGATTCTCACCACTCTTTAAATACAGAGGCTCTATGAGGTCCTGGGAGTGAAGGCGTCTCACTTAGTCTCACGGTTCTCCCGCTGAAGCGTCCAGGCTGAGTCAGCGTGGAGGTCTTTCTTCGTCGGTTGAGTTGTCTCGGGCGTACCCGGAGTGTGATGACGCAGGCGGCAGGATCCTCTCTTTGTCTTTCTGTCCTGGGCAGGAGAGTCCAACGTATGGACATCTTGGACGAAAGGTTCGCTAGTTACTGCAGATCCAGAACTGAAAATCGATTCAATAAACTCACTTATTCTACGACTTTCCTTATCTCGGCGGTGTTCCTCACTCTGGCCACGAATAAGTTCACCTGCTTTGATCAGTCGTGAGATTAAACTTAGATTGGGCTATAAGACATAAACACGATTAAAAGAAAAGAAAATATTCAAATCATTCGATGCGTTATTAAAACTTCATACTATTAGCTAATTCAAGACGTCTCTTGTAAGCTTTTTGATGAAGTCTATGATGTTTTTCTTGGTTTCGTCGGCGGGAAGGAGAAGCGTCTCTTCGTTGTTTCAAAGTTTCTCGGATTTCTTTGCCGTTGTTGTCGTCCTCTCTTCTCCGCTTTCTTTCGTGGACCGTTACTTCTGTCGAGCTCTCGTAACTGCTGTCGAGCTCTCGTAACTGAACTGTGAGCAGTCGAGCTGCTGTTTTTCAAAGTCAGCACGGTCACGCCCTAATGGGAGGCATTCTTTTCTGATTGGACGCGAGTTCAGGCTCACGTGACTGACTTCATGAGACAGAAAAGGGGGAAGGCTGGATCAGAGATTTAAACAACAAGTAATAAGATAGACATTTCCCGTATCTAAATTTCCTATTCATATTAGTAACATACCACAATGAGTGTCCTGGATTATTTATCAAACATATAAGATTTCATCTTGGTTACGTTGTTTACGTCCAATTCATGATGATACGTTAGAAAAACATTAATCCGTTTTTTCTAGTCAGAGACAGAACTTCTTTTCATGATAGAAACAATCAGCAATATACATCATTTCATTAGAAGGTGGGCATTCATCTGAGGACACAGAAAGTGACATTAATACATTTGTTTATACACATTTAATCAGGATTTGACTTCATTTTCGTTATTGTTTAGACGACCCCGAGCGAGGCATGGTTTCATTGTTTCAGTGTCCATTTGGGGTTGCTGTTGGTCCACGTTGTTGATGGGTGACTCACGGGGGTTCAACCGAGGTCACTTTTGGTTTAAACATTTGCTGGCCCTGTTTAGTGGGCTCGAGATAAGGAGAGAAATTTAGGTGCCATTGTCATAAAAACGGGCCGTAAAAGCTCTCTTCTTTGTTCTGTGTTCCTGTTAGTTAAAAGAGAGAAGGGGGTGTTGGGGCCATGTGTCACTTTAAAGTGTTCTTCTCCAGTCTTTGATGTTAGGTGTGTGCGTGTTGCAGGGTCTTTGCCCCCTGCGGTTTGTGGAATGTGACTTGGTCGCAGACGGAAGGTCCTCTTCAGAGTGGAAAAGTTTTAATTCAAAACTTTTCATTTCTTCATTTTTCATTTTAATTTTTCATCCGTTATTCATATTCGGTCCATACTCCACTACACTGCCTTGTGGCCATTGATTCTGGGTAGGCTTTGAATCCAATTACCCTGAACAAATTACACAACAGGCAATGAATGAATGAGTGAACTGAGTGTATTTGAATTATCCAACCATCCATCCATTATCTGTAATCACTTATCCAGTTCAGGGTTACGGTGGGTCCAGAGCCTACCTGGAATCTTTGGGCGCAAAGCAGGAACACACCCTGGAGGGGGCACCAGTCCTTCAAAGGGCAACACACACACTCACACCTACGGACACTTTTTTGAGTCGCCAATCCACCTACCAATGTTTGGTTTTGGACTGTGGGAGGAAACCGGACACATTAACAGACTCACAAGCAAACTAAGGCCAAATCTTGGTTTCTTGTATTGAAACAAAACGTTTCCCAATTCACAAAAGAAAAAGGATTATTGAAGCAACAATGTTGTCAGTTCTGCATTATGGTGATAATACACTACACTTAAACCTTTAGATTTAAACCTTTAAAATAACAAACAAACAAAAAAAATCTCAAACTGGGCAATAATTTACACAATATATATATATATATATATAAGTGTGAATGTACATATGTATGTTTGTGTCTGAGAACAGATGCCTGTGATCTGACTATGGATCCAAACACAGCACACCCTCTCCTGTCTTTGTCTGAGGGAAACAGAAAGATGGAATGTGTGAGAGAGGATCAGTGTCCACATTCTCCAGAGAGATTTGATTATTATCTTCAGGTTCTAAGTGTGGAGAATCTGAGTGGACTCTGTTACTGGGAGGTGGAGTGGAGTGGGCAAGAGGCGGCTGTATCAGTGTCATACAGAGGAATCGGGAGGAAAGGGGATGGTGGGGAGTGTCTGTTTGGACGCAATACAATCTCCTGGAGTTTGATCTGCTCTGATAAAACTTACTCTGTCAGACACAATAACAAAGACAATAAAATAGCTGCCCCTCTTTCTCACAGAGTCGTGGTGTATCTGGACTATGTGTCCGGCACTTTGTCATTCTACACCGTCTCACCTCACACACACAAACTCACACACTTACACACATTCACTGAGGCTCTCTACGCTGGGTTTAGGGTTTATTATGACTCTGCAATGACTCTGTGTGAGACAGAATAGATACAACAAATAACTTTGTATGTGTAGATGTAGATATAATTCTCTCAAATGTGTATTCACTGTACAGATTATATTCACTGTACAGATTAATACTTTTTTGTACACATAAACCAATGTAGAAATTCCCAACAGATGGGAGAGGGGCAAAGAAACAAGAAAAAAGCAGAGACCAAGTACATGGACACACCAAGAAAAATGTGGACATTCTTCGCATCATTGGAGTCCTAAAACTTTTAAAACCACAAGACTGTGCATCCTTGATCTACTGATACAAGTGCAGCGACCCGCTGTGCACTGCTCCATACACCGCACTGTTTACACCTATATATAATGGCCATAATAACACCTATACTTATACAAACTTTTGGTATGTACTCATGAATGTATAATTGTATAATTATATTAATTTGAGTAATTATTCAGAAATGGAGGAAGAACCAGGAGTGCACGTTTCTGTAATAAGACTCAGTTTGGTTTAATAATGGGTGGTACTTGGGCAAAAAAGTTTGGAACAACTGTATTTGAGTTTCCCTGAATGTTAACAATATTTGCTGTTAAGGAGTAAAAGCTATCAAGAAAATGTAAACAAAACATTTTCAATGATTTATCTGGTAATAAAAAAAAGCCTGAATATTCTCTTTCCTGTTTTCCAAGCTTTAAAGAGTTAACATTCATTCATTCATTATCTGTAACCGCTTATCCAATTCAGGGTTGCGGTGGGTCCAGAGCCTACCTGGAATCATTGGGCGCAAGGCGGGGAATACACCCTGGAGGGGGGACTCCCAGCAGGCACTGCATTTCCTCGCTTTTTGTTTTGGAGCAGGGGTATTTAATTAGAATTCAGTAAGGTCCAGTTAGATGAAATTTTCTCAGGCCAAGGTCACCGTTTCTAACTGTGGTTAGTGTCAGTGTGCTGCTGGCTGTGGTAGTCTAACAAACTCCAAATGAACAGCTATTTCACATTTAAAGTATTAGTTACTCCACAGGACCCATGTCCTATAAGCCCTTTCTCTGTAATAATTCTGACAAATCAAAAGCCTGCCATCAGCTCTGAAAATATTTGATATTTTACTGAGTAAAGCTTGTGAATTCTTCCCCTCAAACAGATCTCAACATAACGAGTGAAGACAACAGATTCATTCATAACAAAAACATCATTTATTTAAAGAAGTATAAATGTCTAGGAGGAAAATAAGAAATAAGGTCAACTCAGAAGTCTAAACCAGTGTAAGTGAGAGTTTCTAGTGTAGTTTGGATGTAAAATGTGGAGAATAAATATACTGTATTGAATTTCACTTATTAGAAAATTCTGTATTAATCCTTCAGTTAAAAAAGAACATATCTCCAGCTACATCTCAACAGCCCACCACCAATCAGCACGGGCCTGTGTTTCTGCTGAAACCTGTAAATCATTTGTTGTTATTGCCTTGTTGGCAGTGTATTTTTTTTCAAGAAATGCAGGACTTTTAAAATAGTAATTCTAATAAATAGAAATCTAATAAACGAAACCTGATATATTCTCTTAATAATTGAACTGTAAAGTCTGATATTTAAACAAAAAAAATTGTCTTACTCAAATGAGTCCTCTGCATGCTGTGCTTAGCCATTATACTGACCCCTAGTGGTCTGGATGTTTCAGACTTTCTATCCTGAACCTTTTTAGAATTTAGTCCAAATCAACCAAGACCCTCAGGATGGAAATCCTCTAAGTTACCCTCTGCCCTCCGTCCTTTGTAGCCAAATCCTGGGAAGTCAAGAGACACTGACACTAGGGTAGTTAATCAAGAGAGTTCCATTTTACAGTGTCAGTACACAGTGTATATGTGTCCTACATCTACTACCTAAATCTACAGAAAGACTGGGAAAATGTTTTGGGGTGTGGATTGATAAGAGTGAGGCATACTCTACTAACTAATCTAAGGGTCTACGAAGGAAGAGCAATGCAAAGTTAGTAAAGATTAGGATGTTCTCGCATGACTGAGCCATGAGTTGCTCCCCTGAGCAAAGAGAGAGATAGGGAGGAATAAGTGCATGAAAAGAGGTAGCAGCTGATACAGGTTGTAAATACTAGCGCCCTCATGTGGGGGAAGCTCTCTGTGAAGCATAAACTGGTTCATTGTTTATGACGACCCTAACCCTAACCCTAACTCTAACCCTATCCTCAGGAACAAGATTCAGGTCAAATAACACAAAGAATCACAGAGGTGAGAAAGAGGCATTTTATATCTGCACCATGAACAGAGAACATTCAGAACTGACCTTCGCTGTGAAATGGTTCTGAAAGACATTCTCTTAAAACACTGACTTATTCACAAATCATCACTAAAAAACAGTAAAATGGTATAAAACTGAATTTTCAATCACTGGATTAAAGAAACAAAGTGAATTAAAATGGTGAAGCAAACATTCAAATAAATGGCCAGAAAAATTCCCCAAAATTAAAACCTCACAGAAAAAAAAAATTACAGACTCTCTGTGGCACATGGAAACACATTAGTCTCATTAGTCTTACTAGACTTAACGAAAATTGTTCTGGTTCAGAAAACTGGTTCTGTTTTCTGAGGCAGAGTCAGTGACTTGGGCTGAGGTACTGGACCCAGAGCATGTTCCAGTGCCATTCCTGTTTGTTTTAAGAGAAATGTGTTGCCCACTTGATCAGGGGTTCATATGAAAGCAAGTCAGTCACACAACGCATACCTGCAGGCTATGGCGGAATGACCATGTAAGACAAGAAGTAAATGGCAGACAGTTTCTAGATGAAACCAACTGAGCTGGATTGGCATAAACTTCAAAAACGTCTGGGAAGTTCTGCAACAGTGTTGGAAATGACTTTCCAAACAATATGTGTTTTTTCTTGAAAGAATGCCTCAAGTGTGTTCAGTATTTATATCTGCAAAAATGGGTACATCGATGGCTCAAACTCTTACCTTAAATTTTCTCAATGTGCTTATTCCTTTTTTATTATTTTTTTAAAAGAGATACTGTAAAAATGAACTGTGAATATGAATATAAATAAAAACTGGACACTTGATATTGCTGTAAATCTTTGGGCTGGTTTGTCATAAAAAACTAAAAGTCAAACTCCCTGATCGTCTCTCACTCCTTCTTCTTCTTCTGAGTCACTCTGAAACACTTCCTGAAGCAGAATGCACAGCTCTTGAAAGTCAGAAAGATGACGGTGATGAGGATGAACAGGAGGAAGGCCATGACATCCAGGCAGTGGTACTGGACCCAGTTCAGATCATGGGCAGCAGGGCGAAGGTGGTCCGCTCCTTTGTGTCTCATCACAAACTCAGTCCAGAACACGGCCAGGTCCAGGGGGTCCACCGGACGATCCTTGTGGATCACTGATAGCTTCGACATCCTCTCTTTATAGCTGTGGATATGAAAAGACCACCTTTCAAATACATGGAAGAAAAATGCCCTTTCAAATGGCCAGCAGAAATTACCCCCACAAATCAGTACAACACCATGGAAATCACCCCCACAAACCAACACAACACCATGGAAATTACCCCCACAAACCAGTACAACACCCAAGAAATTACCTCACAAACCAGTACAACACCCGAAAAATTACCCTCACAAACTAGTACAACACCATGGAAATTAACCCCAAAAACCAATACAACATCTGAGAAATTATGCCCAGAGACCAGTAGAACAACTGGGAAATTACCCCAGAGACCAGTAGAATCCCCCGTATGAGGGTAGTACTCTGGAAAGTGCTGATTTTTTGGTAAATAAATGAGTAAGTAATAATTATATTGAGGCTAAATTAGTAAGTTAAAGCTGTGTTTGTGCACCTTTTGTCATTGATGACTTTTCTGAGGGCCACCAGCAGTTTCTCTGAAGTGATGTCGAAGATGTTTACAGTTTCTGCGACACCTCGAGCCACCATTCGCTGGACATTATCTCCCTGATCTCCGAACAGAGGAATCATCACCATGGGAACGCCATTACAGATGCCTTCATAGAGACCGTGTGATCCTCCGTGTGTGATGAACGCCTTCGCCTTGGAGTGAGCTGTTACAACAACATCAAATAAAGAAAGACACAGTGTGACCAGCATGAAACTACATTCATTCACAGCTGTGGTGATTTCTTACCTGTGGTCGTCTCTACAGTCTGTAATTACTGGTAGGTCCTGATACAATTAAATAATGAGGAACCTCTTCAAAATGTACCACAGATCACAACATTTTTCTCTTGAGGTCAAAAACTAAAAATCTTGGTGACCAAACGTAAGCTCCATTGTAGCCTTGTCTCAGGTGTTCTTCAGGGTGGAGGTCTTGAAACATATGCTCAGACTTGAAAAAGCACTTAAGGACAAATCCAGTCTATAAATCCACTGGACCCAGAGGTACTCAAACATATTACACCCTGCAAAATATAAAGACTATTCCAACAAAACTTTCTCATCGATCAGTAATCACTTTTCCTCTGATACACCGTCCAGACTCTGGTGCTGAATAAGGTGAGACTAACCCAGGAGATCGTTCTGCGGAAGCCACTTCATCAGTTTGACATTCTTTGGGGCATCTTTGGGAACGGCTCCAGTGAATCTCCACACCACCTGGAGATCAGAGAGCATCAGTGTTAGTGAGAGGAAGGGATTTCTCCTGCCTTGGTCATTCACATGTGCACGAGGTTCTGCTGGTGTGGGTTCAGTCCACGTTCCTCTCTCTCTGTTAATCCACAAGTTACCTGAGCTTTTTAAAGTGGAATGGACAGTGACGCTGGAGCTGCCTCCTTGTTTATACATTATACTTCACACTTTGGCATTTGTCCTGTGACCTGATTATTACTGGTGTGTTCCTAGGTTCTGTGTTAGAGTTCTGTATCAGAGGGTTTTATGTTAAATGGTGCAGAAATAGAGGGTTATGTAACAATTTTCGTTCAATCTCCACTTCTGGGGTCTTTTATGAATGGTTCTGTATCAGATGATTCTGTATTGTGGGTTCTGCATTGAGGTTCTCCTCAGCCTCTGGGGATCTGTATTGAATGGTTCTGTATGAGATGTTTCTGTATTGTGGGTTCTGTATGGAAGGCTCTCCTCACCCTCTGGGGGATCTGACTGAAGGCCTTGAAGAATTCCTTGGCTTTAACTTCAGAGAGCTCAGAGACCATGGAGCCCAGAGTGAAGACCACAAACCCGTCCTCTCCAGAACCATTCACAAACTCCTCCAGCTCCTGAAACACACACACACACATGTTCTTCAGTTTCTCGCTATATCACCCTACAATGGCCCAGAGAGAGAAAGTAGGAGTTTATTTAAACACACACTAATGTTAATGCGGACTTGTCAAATGTGTCCTAATGTCATTTAGCCTTTTGCCTGACGCAAAATGCATGGTAGGTCCTCCGATTACATGAGATAAACATCAGTTATTTTAATTCCAGACCCTATAAACCATGCCCTCTCCTTGTTTCTCATGTGGCTCATTTGCACAAAGAATAAGCCACAGTGACAGAGCAAAAGCAAGATTGTGGTATTTGTTTTGGCAAAACCTTTGGTACACTCAAGCAATATGTATGTTTAAAAATTAACCAACAAAAATCCATTGAGGAAGTAACTAGTGTTAGATGTTTGATGCTTGTTAGACAGTAATTCCAGGTCCAGGCTGATGTTGGGTTAATGAAGATACTTTTTTTTTTTTTGACGTTTATTATTTACAGAAAAAAATAATAATTAAAAGGTATTTCCAGTCTCTGCTCAGCTGCAAAGACTACCTGTAGAGGGAGTACCGTTCTAGACATGTTTGACTTTGTTAACTAAGCAAATTAAATACAAATTAAATAAAATTTTACCAGGTAGTAAATGTACATGGAGAATCATCAGTATTTAATAATGTTAAATATGGGGTACCACAAGGTTCTCTTTTAGGACCTCTATTATTTACATTATAGAAAGTGTAACAAGAGTTTTAGTCTCCCACAGAAACACATGCCATCCTCTGCTCTCTTATATCTCTTCATAACTTATATTTCAAACTTTTATTTTAAAATTTCCTACTCATTACTTTTTTTTTACAGGTTTGTTGTAATTTGGTTTGCTCACCGGTGTCTACCCGAGAAAAAACGGTGAGAGGGTTTTCCTGCCACTTTTTTTTGGTTGTTTTTATATGCTTATTTATTTAAGCTTTGCTGCATTTTTACTGTGGATTATAGGTGGATTGGTGACTCAGAACTGTCCGTAGGTGTGTGTGTGAGTGTGTGTCGCCCTGTGAAGGACTGGTGTTCCCTCCAGGATGTATTCCCAGCTTATGCCCAGCGAATCCAGGTAAGCTCTTCATCCTCAAAGTCCTGACAACTGTGAAAAGAGCGATAGACTGTAAACAGCACGGCTTACCTGTGGCAAAGGGTTAGTTTTACTGTGAGACAGTCCTCCGATCATGACCATGTTGGGCATCAGAGGTCGAGGAAACTCAAAGGCAAAGTCGAATCGCATCAACCAGAGAGATGCACGGCTCATGATCTCCACTATGGACGTTTTTCTTTGGAGAAATCGAGTGGCGATATCATCTGCCTTGCTAAACAGAACTCTACAGGCCACGGGCTGCAGAAAAGCTCTCACCATGTTCACACTCCTCTGCCAGAAGCTCATGCGATCAGTAAACTGGGTAAACCTCTGTGGGACATAAGATACTGGACTTGGAGTCTGGCTGACCATGAAATCAGCACCACAGAAATGGTTAACTTGAATATAAATGGACGGGATGTTGAGGTATTCCCCAACTATGGCTCCCACAGGCTCAAAGGGGTCTGTGAAGATAGCGTCAAAGTCCCAGTCCTTCAGAGTCTTCATCAGATCCTGATTGAACAGCAGGCTCTCCGCATTTTTCACTGTATATGTCTTTAAGATGTGCAGAGTTATGAAACAATTCACAAACCTGGCCCAATCCATAGACGTGTCTATATTAACAACAACATTGATATCAGAAGATAAATTTTCTTGTATGTCAGCTTTAGTGTAGGGAACAGGGTACGTAAGAGTGGTGGTGTGCTCTGAGGGCCCCATACTCAGACTCGCCTCAGGAATAACAACCACCACCTCATTCCCTCTCCTTCCCAGCTCCTCCACTAAAGGCTTCATCCCAGTCCAGTGACTGCCATCACCTGGAATCACCAGCAGCTTCCCAGCCTCCACCGACCCCAGCCAGAGGAGATACACCAGTAAGCGTAGGTCAGTCATCTTCAGTAAATGCTTAGTGCCCCGTCTCCAGCCTTCACAGAAACCCTAACTGAGCTCTGTCTCACCGCGGTGGGCTAAAGTGCATGTCTCTCCTGGAGCTGGTTGTTGAATAATAAAGTGGGAAGGGCTTCCTTTGAAAATACTAGTTACTGTATAAACAGTCAATTTAAAAGAGGCTTTGTAATACACACAAGAACAATATACAATATTCTCGACTTCTAATTCTCTTTGTCAAATCCATAATATTCAAACACTCAGTTTCAACACACTTTGCTCTTAAAGTACCCCAAAGCCAGATTTACACTCTGTTAAAAACTACACTCCATCCATTAAGTGTGTTGATATCTCTTTAGAAAATGTCAGATCTGTTTTGCTTTGTCTTTATTGTTTGTAGAACTCTTTGGCTCATTAAACGTTTTTCCTAAAGAGAGCAGCCAGAGTATGGAGCAGGAGCATGGAACAGAGAAAAATTAAAATCCTCACCAGAACAGTGGAAACGAAGGGAACAGGAGCATCAGATCAGGGAGAAGAAAGGAAGTGAGAATGAATAGACCTTTTTATAAAGCGTCAATAAATTCATATATAAATGTGAATAAAAATAAAGTCTGGATACTGATTATATCCACTGCCACACACATTAACTGAACCTCATTCTGTGTAATACCTGCAGTACCTGAAGCGAGGGAATGATTTTATTTACGGTACTGTGCACTGTTTTTGTTCAGTGTTTTACTTGTAAATCATAGGAAATACACAGAGGTTCAGAAGCAGCTTGGAATACAATCAGCTGAACTTGTGCAGCTCTGAAACACACGCTGGTCTTCTCCACTGAGTTTGGTGAATACCATGATAAACATAAACCTTTCAGCTGTCCTTCAGTGTCTTCCCAACCTAAGAAAAAAACTGAACACACTTTCTACAGTCTATAGTCTGTTACTGTTCCAGAGTCTGCTTTCTGTGATTGAGGGTCTCCACAAGATGGTGCAGAAATACACACATATAAACATACACTCATATGTATATATACACGCATATATTACACCTTAATATGACTAACAGATAACCAAAAACGATCTGAAATTTCTGTTTTCTTTCTATATGTAAATTCTATGTCAAAACCTTTGTCAAATTTACTACTTACTTTGCCTGCAGTAGTTCAACTTAAAACATGAGAAAATAACTTATTAACCCTTCTGTTATGTTCATTTGTCAGGAACAGCAATGGTTCAAAACAAAATACTTTTAACTATTTTTCCTAGATCTTCATACTGTAAAATGGGTCAATTTGACCCGCAACATAACAGGAGGGTTAACAGAATGACAGCCTCTTCTGGGCATCAATGTCTTATCTTACCATACTCATTGTTTTAAAATAATGTCATAAATATGGTAAGATAAGACACTGGTGCCCAGAAGGGGCTGTCATTCTGTTAAACAGTCCACTTTGTTCTAGTTCAGTAAGTATAAAGTGGGTCAGAAGGTACAAAGTGGGTCAGAAGGTACAAAGTGGGTCAGAAAGTACAAAGTTCTAAATGATTCTCATATAAAAATGGAGGACACTGGAGAAGAAGTTTGGGAAAAATGGTCTATTGTGTTCCCAATTGAATGTTATACTAACTCACTAGACAGACTTTGACTTATTTATTGATCCCACATCGGGGAAATTCACTTGACTGAATATAATGTATTATATATATATATATATATATATATAGAGAGAGAGAGAGAGAGAGAGAGAGAGAGAGAGAGAGAGAGAGAGAGAGAGAGAGAGCCGCTGGCTGTGGTTAGTGTCAGGGCACTGCTGGCTGTGGTTAGTGTCAGTGTGCTGCTGGCTGTGGTAGTCTAACAAACTCCAAATGAGCAGCTATTTCACATTTAAAGTATTAGTTACTCCACAGGACCCATGTCCTATAAGACCTTTCTTTGTAATAATTCTGACAAATCAAAAGCCTGCCATCAGCTCTGAAAATATTTGATGTTTTACTGAGATTGTGAATTCTTCCCCTCAAACAGATCTCAACATAACGAGTGAAGACAACAGATTCATTCATAACAAAAACACCATTTATTAAAGAAGTATAAATGTCTAGGAGGAAAATAAGATAAAATGAATAAGGTCAACTCAGAAGTCTAAACCAGTGTATGTGAGAGTTTCTAGTGTAGTTTGGATGTAAAACGTGGAGAATAAAGATCCGGTATTGAATTTCACTTATTATATTATTCTGTATTAATCCTTCAGTTAAAAAAGAACATATCTCCAGCTACATCTCAACAGCCCACCACCAGTCAGCACGGGCCTGTGTTTCTGCTGAAACCTTTAAATCATTTGATTTGATTAAATCAAGAGATGTGTTTGTGTCATATTCAGCTCAGTTCTTTTTGAAGCAGAATTTAAAATAATAATTCTAATAAATAAAAATCTAATAAGTAAAATGTGATATATTCTTTTAATAGATGATTGTGTAGTGTATGTTGTATGTTGATCATACACCGTGATATATATGTAAATATATATTTGAAATATATATATATATTTATATATTGTGTTTATAGCGTTGACCTTATTCAAACTCTTATAATTACTGATATTTGACTAATGATAGCAATTAAAGTTTATAATTGGCTTAAGCAATTAAAATGTTAATAATTAGTTTGAGAATAAATAATAGTCAAGCTAAGTGAGATCTTCAGGATTTTCAGAAATTTTAATGAACAGACTGTACACACTGTAATTTCAAATAATGAAGATATTTATTAACAAAAGGAAGGAGGATATTTAATTAACATAGCATAATCTTGTAATCTCACGGCATCAACGCAGGGGAAGCCGATTCGACTTTAAAGATAAGCTAGGCACTATGACTTGTGACTAAAATGTTGCTAACTGAGGTTTGATTACGTATAAATTTATAAAGGGACTTAATTAGGCATCAACTTCTGGAGAATGTGAGAATTTAGCTTGCTTACTCGTTCGCCATTTCTGCCGAGCCGTCGGGTCCCACGGTTTGATTTCCGTGCTTCGGGTTTCGCCTCTCGTCCTCTGAGCGCCGTTGAAAAGGGAGTTCCTCCCAGGGTGAGTCAGAAGCTCTCGGCCTCAGGCGTAATGGCGTTGGACGGGGTTGAGTTTTTTCACGGAGGACCGCGGGCCTGGCTGGTTTCCCTTGAGAAAGGGAAGGCGTCTTCAGAGTAGTCGCCTCGTTGCTCGAATCTCCAGAAGTAGTGCCCTCAGAAGTCGGCTTATAACGCTAATATATCCACTATCAACTAATCTAAAAGGGTGATATCTTATTCTGGCCACGAATAAGTTTCACCTGCTTTGATCACTCGTGAGATCAAATTTCGATGGGCGATAAAACAAACACAATTAAAGAAAAGAAGGTATTCAAATCATTCGACGTATTCGTAGACTTTCTCACACTAGCTAACTTAAGACGTCTCCTGGGAGCTTAGTGAGGTCTCTTCAAAAGTCTTTTGTTTGTCGTCGTGAGGAAGAGAAAACTTCTCGCTTGGAGAGGTTGGAGCTTGAAGAGATAAAACAAAGAGAACGCGTACAGGCATTAAATGAACATAAGAGAGAAATGAGTCGACATCCTCTTTTCAAAGGCAGCGCGGTCACGCCCTATTGGGAGGTGTCCTTCCTTTGATTGGGTGCGGGTCCGAGGCTCACGTGACTCGCCTCCCGAAAGAGAAAAGAGGGGGACAGGCAGGAATCAGATTCACAAAGAACAAGATAGAAAATTCGTGTATCGAAATTTTCTAGACATGTTAATGACATATCACAATGAGTGTCCTGGATTAGGGCGGCACGGTGGCGCAGCAGGTAGTGTCGCAGTCACACAGCTCCAGGGGCCTGGAAGTTGTGCGTTCGGTTCCCGCTCTGGGTGACTGTCTGTGAGGAGTTGGTGTGTTCTCCCCGTGTCCGTGTGGGTTTCCTCCGGGTGCTCCGGTTTCCTCCCACAGTCCAAAAACACACGTTGCAGGTGGATTGGCGACTCAAAAGTGTCCGTAGGTGTGAGTGTGTGAGTGAATGTGTGTGTGTCTGTGTTGCCCTGTGAAGGACTGGCGTCCAGGGTATTTCCCGCCTTGCGCCCAATGATTCCAGGTAGGCTCTGGACCCCCCGCGACCCTAAATTGGATAAGCGGTTACAGATAATGGATGGATGGATGTCCTGGATTATTAATATCAAACATTTACATAAGATTTTATCTTGGGTACGTCGTGTTTGCGTCCCATTTACAATGTTATGTTAGAAAAACATTAATTTGTTTCCTTTAATTTTTAGAGACAGAAATTTATTTCATGATTGAAAACAGTAATTCACATCACTTCATTGGTTGATAGATGTCCATCTGAAGACAATAGAATGACACTCGTACATATTGTTTATGCATATTAATCAGAATTTGATTTTATTTTCGTTATTGTTTAGGCGACCTCGAGCGAGGTGTAGTTTCGCCAGTGTCCATTTGGGGTCGCTGTTGGTCCATGCTGTTCGTCCGGTGCGGATGGTTACCGGGAGGTCACCCCGAGTTCAATCAGTTTAACCATCTGGGGCTGTCTGTTTAGTGGGCTCGAGATAACATTTCGTCAGTTAGGCGCCACGGCCATAAATGAGAGTATGACTCCCCTCTTCTGTTTGATGTCCTTTTGGTCTAAGAGCATCATAAAGTGGATTTGTTATCTTTACGTTTCTGAAGAGAGGAAGGGTGTCGTAGCCAGGTCCTGGTCAGTCCTTTGATGCAGACCTTATGTGTGTGCATGTGTGTGGGGGGGACTGCAGGGTCTTTGCACCCCCGCGGTCTGTGGAATGTGGATTCTGTCGCAGACGAAGATCCTAGTTAGGAGAAAATTCCTCACTCAGAAATTTTCATTCAGAGTGGAGAGCTTTTATTTAAAACTGTCCATTTCTTTCTTTGGTCCATACTCCACTACAATTGAACTGTTAAGTCTGAGTCAGATTTAACCAATGAAGTAGATTTTCTCAAATGAGTCCTCTACATGCTGTGTTTAGCCATTATACTGACCCCTAGTGGCCTGGATGTTTCAGACTTTCTATCCTGAACCTTTTTAGAATTTAGTTCAAATCGACCAAGACCCGCAAGATTAAAATCCTCTAAGTTACCCTCTGCCCTCCGTCCTTTGTAGCCAAATCCAGGGAGGTCAAGAGACACTGACACCAGGGTAGTTAATCAAGAGAGTTCCACTTTATTAAAGTCAGTACACAGTGTATATGTGTCCTACCACTACTACCTAAATCTACAGGAAGACTGGGAAAAAGTTTGGGGGTGTGGATTGATAAGGGTGAGGCATGCTCTACTAACTAATCTAAGGGTCTACGAAGGAAGAGCAATGCAAGGTTAGTAAAGATTAGGATGTTCTCACATGACTGAGCCATGAGCTGCTCCCCTGAGCAAAGAGAGAGATAGGGAGGAAAAAGTGCATGAGAAGAGGTAGCAGCTGACTTCGGGCAGGTATTAAATACTGCCGCCCTCATGTGGGGGAAGCTCTCTGTGAAGCATAAACATTGTTTATGACGACCCTAGCCCTAACCCTAACCCTAACCTCAGGAACAAGATTCAGGTCTTATAACACAAAGAATCACAGAGGTGAGAAAGATGCATTTTATATCTGCACCATGAACAGAGAACATTCAGAACTGACCTTCACTGTGAAATGGTTCTGAAAGACATTCTCTTAAAACACTCACTTATTCACACATAATCACTAAAAACAGTAAAATGGTATGAATTAAAATGGTGTAGCAACATTCAAATCAATGGCCAGATAAATTCCCCAAAATTAAAACCTCACACAAAACTAAATTTACAGACTCTCTGTGGCACAAGGAAACACATTAGTCTCATTCCTTCTTTTTATCCCCGGTACAGAGTTTAAATCTAATTTAAAAACAAAGTGGGATGAGCTCATCTTTTCCACAGGGCCATTTAAAATCATCATTAATGCATTAAAGATTATATTAGATATAAAACTAAATCTTAAATTCAGTTCTTATAAAGGAAACCCAATGCAGGCCCTGTGCAGGCTGTAGAGTGAGGTAGAGGAACAAGTTCAAGTGTTCGAGTGCCATACTGCAGTCAGATCTTATACAACACTAAAATACAGAGTAATCCCACATTGTACATGACCAGTCAAAACTTTACAACACCCTGTTATTCCAGCTTTTACTGACTTAATGAAAACCGTGAAACATGGTGGAGGATGCGTCATGGTGTGGGTTCTGTTTTCTGAGGCAGAGTCAGAGACTTGGGCTGAGGTACTGGACCCAGAGCATGTCCCAGTGCCATTCCTGTTTATTTTAAAAGAAATGTCTTGCCTACTTGACCAGGGGTTCATTTGAAAGCAAGACACAACGCATGCCTGCAGGCGGAATGACCATGTAAGACAAGAAGTAAATGGCAGACCGTTTCTAGATGAAACCAACTGAGCTGGATTGGGATAAACTTCAAAAACTTCTGGGAAGTTCTGCAACAGTGTTGGAAACGACTTTCCAAACAATATGTGTTTTTTCCTTTACAGAAAGAATGCCTCAAGTGTGTTCAGCATTTATATCTGTAAAGGCGGGTACATCGATGGCTCAAACTCTTACCTTAAATTTTCTCAATGTGCTTATTCCTTTAATTTTTTTTAGGAGAAACTGTAAAAATGAACTGTGAATATGAATATAAATAAAAACTGGACATTTACAGCAAGGATTTGCTGTAAATCCTTGGGCTGGTTTTGTATAAAAAACTAAAAATCAAATTCCCTAATCATCTCTCACTCCTTCTTCTTCTTCTGAGTCGCTCTGAAACACTTGCTGAAGCAGAACGCACAGCTCTTGAAGGTCAGAAAGATTATGGTGATGAGGATGAACAGGAGGAAGGCCACAACGTCCAGGCAGTGGTACTGGACCCAGTTCAGTTCATGGGCAGCAGGGCGAAGGTGGTCCGCTCCTTTGTGTCTCATCACAAACTCAGTCCAGAACACGGCCAGGTCCAGGGGGTCCACCGGACGATCCTTGTGGATCGCTGACAGCTTCGACATCCTCTCTTTATAGCTGTGGATATGAAAAAACCACCTTTCAAATACGTGGAAGAAAAATGCCCTTTCAAATGGCCAGCAGAAATTACCCCCACAAACCAGTACAACACCCAAGAAACTACCCCCACAAACCAGTACAACAACATGGAAATTACCCCTGAGACCAGTAGAATCTCCCGTATGAGGGTAATACTCTGGAAAGTGCCGATTTTGTAGTAAATAAATGAGTAAGTAGTAATTATATTGAGGCTAAATTAGTAAGTTACAGCTGTGTTTCTGCACCTTTTGTCGTTGATGACCTTTCTGAGGGCCACCAGCAGTTTCTCTGAAGTGATGTCGAAGATGTTTACAGTTTCTGCGACACCTCGAGCCACCATTCGCTGGACATTATCTCCCTGATCTCCAAACAGAGGAATCATCACCATGGGAACGCCGTTACAGATGCCTTCATAGATACCGTGTGTTCCTCCGTGTGTGATGAACGCCTTCGCCTTGGGGTGAGCTGTTACAACAACATCAAATAAAGAAAGACACAGTGTGACCAGCATGAATCTACATTCGTTCACAGCTGTGATGATTTCTTACCTGTGGTTGTCTCTACAGTCTGTAATTACTGGTAGGTCCTGATACAATTAAATAATGAGGAACCTCTTCAAAATGTACCACAGATCACAACACGTTTCTCTTTAGGTCAAAAACTAAAAATCTTGGTGACCAAACGTAAGCTTCATTGTAGCCTTGTCTCAGGTGGTCTTCAGGGTGGAGGTCTTGAAACATATGCTCAGACTTGAAAAATCAATTAAGGACAAACCCAGTCTGCAAATCAACTGGACCCAGAGGTACTCAAACATATTACACCCTGCAAAATATAAAGACTATTCCAACAAAACTTTCTCATCGATCAGTAATCACTTTTCCTCTGATACACCGTCCAGACTCTGGTGTTGAATAAGGTGAGACTAACCCAGGAGATCGTTCTGCGGAAGCCACTTCATCAGTTTGACATTCTTTGGGGCATCTTTGGGAACGGCTCCAGTGAATCTCCACACCACCTGGAGATCAGAGAGCATCAATGTTAGTGAAAGGGTGGGATTTCTCAGTGGTCAATTATGAGGTCTCAGAATGGTGCACACTATGACAGATGTCTCTGCACGGTACTGCTCTGAGCAGTGATTGTTAGCGCAGTTGGTTAGTATTTTTTGACCAGGAGGCAGTGCAGAGTCAGAGTTTTATTATAGTGTGTAACAGCCTTTTTCTCTGTGTATACGGGAATAAACTCTTGAATCGCGAATCCTTCGACTGCTTTTGGAAATCACATGTACATGAAACCCTGCTGGTGTGTGTTCATGCCAAGATCCTCTCTTTTAGTTATGTATGATTTACAAGTCTGAACATTGCTGCTCTCAAAAAGTGGAGCAGAGTTTTTGAATCATGCTTTATAACAGCTATGTTCATGAAAGGAAACGTAAGTTCAGGACACATTTGTCTGGAAAAATAAAATATAAATGTTATGCTAAATACTTCCACTGCCACAGAGTGGAGAACGTGTAACAGGATTTGTATTCTCAAATTATGTGTCCTTTGAAAAGGTCCACCATGGTTCCAAAAGGTACCAGCTGAACCATTTACGATGGAATGGAAAGTTACAGCATCAAGCTGGCCAATAGGAAGCCAACTTCAGCGTCATTATTTATTTTATTACACATTACACTTGTGTATTTGTGACCTGTTTATCACTGATGTAATAATGGGTTCTGTTAAAGGGCTCTGTTAGAGTTTATTTATGACCACGTGGACAGTGTTTCTCCAGAACACCATGTTTACTGTTTGAGCCTTCAGGCTTTGTAATCGCTCAGTCATTATTTCTCTGATCATATCCGCCCTGTCTTGTTGCTTGTCTTCCTCTTTTACCTTCATCAAGTTTTATTGATGTTTCTTCAGTTAATCTTGAATCCTGCATCAACTTTGCTGCCTTTGTCATTATATGTTCAGTGTATGGATTAAACAGGTGTGGTGACAGAATGCAGCCTTGTCTCTGCCCTTTGTTTGTCCATTTTCAAACATGACGGTGGGTTGTTGATTAGTGTAGAGATTCCTCATTTGAACAGGGAGATTACTGAGGTAGGTCCATCTTCCTAAGGACATTGCATAATTTAAAGTGGTCAGCATTGTCAAAGGCTCTGCTCCTGATGACTCCTGTCTTGTATTTCATTGCCTCTTCCATAATTCAATGTACATATGTGATGATATCTATTGCTCCTTCTCTTTTCCTGAACCCTCCATTCATATCTAGATGTTTTCTTAGTGTAAGGTTCTATTAAATGTTGAATGATCTTCACTATTATTTGGTGATTATTGTATAATAACAGTTTTCTCACTCTCTGAGGGATCTGCCTGTTGATGACTGATACATTTGGTTCTGTGAGAAATGAGTAGTATGTTTATTATTTTATCTTTAACGTAAAGTTCTCAAAACCTTCAGTGTTTTATTGTTCTGTGTAAAATCTACTCCCATTCTCTGAACAGTGTGTAATTAATTCTTCTGTAAAGTCTTCCACAGCCTCTGAGGGACCTGTAAAGAATGTTTCTGTATCACATAGTTGTGTACCTGGTGGCTCTGTATCAGATGGTTCTGTACTAAACGTTCTCACCCTCTGGGGGATCTGACTGAAGGCCTTGAAGAACTCTTTGGCTTTAACTTCAGGAAGCTCAGATACCATGGAGCCCAGAGTGAAAACCACAAACCCGTCCTCTCCAGAACCGTTCACAAACTCCTCCAGCTCCTGAAACACACACAAACACAATCTTCAAGTTCTGCATGTTCTGCCTAGAGTGGCCTTGACAGGTCAAGCACCACAGCACCCACTAAACACAGAAGAGCAGAATCACCAGTAAGAGAGAGACAGAAGGAAAAGAGATAGTATGCGAGAGAGAGAGAGAGAGAGAGAGAGAATTTGCATGTGTAAGTAAAGGAGTGACAGTGGCAATAAAGGAAGTTTGGTTTCTCTCTCACTTCCTTGCCACACGCACACACACACACACACACACTGCCACTCTTGCTTTCCTTTCAGTGGTTTTCTCTCATTTCCTTTTCTCTGCGTCTCTCTCAAGTACGGTCAGTGAATAGAACTATATCAGGTTCCACTACCGCTGTATAGTTGCATGAGAGAGAGAAAGAGAGAGAGAGAGAGGGGGGGGGGCTCTTTTAAACACATATGGACTGTTGAGCTTTAGTGTTCAGTCTGATTGCAGAAAAGATAAGGTAAGCAGCTCAGAGCCAACTGCAAGTCACAGTGACTGTTTCAAATGACATTCCCGCTTCACACACATACACACACCCTCCACCCCTCAACACACACACAAACAGACACACACACAAAGAGGCTGAGCTCTACAACTGAGGGAAGATCACGCGCACGTCCATAAAATATCAAAATAATGCCAATTCCAGGAGGAACTGTCACTTCAGTAGTAATAGAAGAGAGGAACTACGACACCACACAGTTTCATTTGTGGCTTACACAGACAGCTGTTAACCAGAGAGCAATGACCCGGTCACAGTCTCAGGATGCTGGCAGCTGTGCTCTGACAGAGTGTGTATATGAAATTGCATGCATTTTTTTTGTGCTTGTCTTGCATTGTAGCTTCTATGGCTAGTTTGTAATTGTCCCTTTGTGGAAGTACCTTTTTACCAAGTGTTGCTTCAAGACAACCCCCACTCCCTCTAGGCAGTTCTTGAACGCATTTAAAGGTAGTCTGAGAGACTAGATCTCACAGTGAGTCTCAGTGATCAGATCTGACCAGAGAAAACCAAGGACTTAATTCCAGATGTCAACAAGTCCTGTAAAGTCCAGAGTGTGGGAGTGTACAATGGTTGGAATTAACCCTGGTGCTGCATTTCTCTCCAGTCTATGAGAATCAGATGTCCCTAAGCTCTACTCACCTCGGGCAGGGGCTTATTCTCACCGCAGTTGATGCCACCGATTGTCACCATGTTGGGCATCATGGGTCTAGGGTACTCAAAGGTGAAGTCATACCTCACCAGCCAAATGGCACCGTCACCAAGAAGCTGTGTAAAGGTAATGTCCTTCTTCAGATAAGTGTGAGTCAGCTGGTCAAAGCTGGCATAAATATACCAGCAAAGCACACTCTCGAAGCCAATCATGAGCATGTTCTTGACTCTCTGAGGGAAGGTCATGACATCTGTGTTACCTGTAAACAAGCGTGGAACATAAGAAGGAGGCGTTGGGCACTGAGCTGCTGTCATGTCCAGTCCACAGGGCATTCCACGCAAGAAATAGACGGTAGGAATTGAGAAGACGTCAGCTATGATCGGACCGCAAGGCAGGAACGGGTCAGTCAGCACAAGATCAAAGCCTTCTTCCTTCAGACTCTTCATCAGAGGCTTGTCGTACAGAAGACTTTTGCAGCCTTTGACTTGCATCTCTGTGAATCCCATAAGGTTTTCCATGTTTTTAAATATGTTCGACAGCTGGGGAGTCTCCAAAGTCCCTTGCTTAAACTTGTCAATATTGGCGTCCAGGTCAGCCTTGGTGTAGGGCACCTTGAAAGTTCGAGTGGTGTACTTCCCAGCATTGCCGATCAGATGGTTAGCCTCAGGCACCAGAACCACCATCTCATGGCCCTTTCGAGACAACTCCTCCACCAGAAGCCTCATACTGAGCCAGTGGCTGCCGTCCACAGGCATGACCACTATTTTCCCACCTCGCACCGTCCATAAAGAGCAGAAGGAAAACAAGGCCATCAGCCTCATAGCCCACACACTCTGCATTCCTAGCTTTCCCCTTTCAGGAAATAATTTTGACAGCACCACAGGCCACAGGGGAGGGCTCGCTCAGAATGGCTGGAGCTCTCTGATCTCAGTTCACACACCCCACAAGCTGTTATACAAGCACACCCATGAACAGTGGTGTAATCAGACAATGGTCCAAAGTCCACAGCCTCAATATGGAGAGATTTTAACCCCATAAGCTTGTGTGTCTTGGGAATTTGGCAGGATTCTGGTAATTTAACACATCTATGTTTAGAGTGTTTAAAGTAGGGGAAAGGGCAAATCATTGTATACTTTTCTATTATATTCAGGATTAGTTCGCTCTCTTTCATGACTAGCATTGTTTTCTGTGTTGGATAAAATCTGTGATAAACCTAAGCTGGTTTACTAATCTATCCACAGTTGTGCAGTGCTTGGTCTGGGAAAAAAGCCCACTCTCACTTTCCCAAATCTTAAAAGTATTGAAGCCTTGAGTTTTTTTTTTTTTCCCTGCATATCACTGGGGTCATGCTAACACTTGTGTGCACTGATATGACATCAAACTGTAGTGAAAGTCTAAAACGGTTTCAGCCATATCTCAGATGTGTGTTAGCTTGTTAGCATGCAGCATTATTCATATTTCCACCACTGACTGACCTCCTGTGACAGCCAGGGGAAACAGAGTATATTTGATCTTTTTTTTACAAGACACTGAAGCAGTCATTTTAAAAAAATCCCATTAATTTCTATTATCCAGGTTAGCTTTGGAACTCCTTTTATGGGTATGACACCCTTTACAGACTGATCAAACAGTGCAGCAAGCGAGACACATTCCTGATTGGTCTTTCATGCTAAGTAGACCTATGAGGTTTCTCTGTGGGTGGGTCTTCGCAGTCTGGTGAGTTAAAAGATGTTAAAAGACAAGTTTACCAGGGTTCACTCAGTCATTAATACTGATTTAAACCAGCTGGCTAGGTGTTAACCTGGTGGTTAACGATATGGTGGACATTAGTAACTTATTAAAATGGTTTATTTTGCGAACACTTACTAATAGAGTATGTGAACATTACTAAGTCAAATAAACTGTACAATTTAAAGAAAATAATTTAAAATACTTATTTTAGCAACAACATCAGCACAAAGGCATTCTGGGCCTGAGAAATCCTGTTCAGAAAACTGCACTCTGGGATGTATGGGCTGTGTGTGTTGTTGTGGTTCGCCACCTTGGCCACTGGAGTTTGCCTTGACTAATGCATCTAAACCTGTTTGGAATGTGGTAAAGAAAATTATTGGGCTAAATCTGCACCAAACTGAGTCCAAATTTCAGCATCTGCATTAGGGCTACATGGAACGACCAGATTTATCCCTAAAATAGTAATATAACATGTGGCGTATGGTGGGTCATTGCAATGTCACTTTATGCAAATAGTCATATGTTTTTTTATTATATGCCAGTTTAATTATGTAGATATTTTTGGGGTCATAACAATTCTCCTTTGGGGCATACCCCCAGACCACCCTGCCTTGTCAAACCTTAGTCCTTCAATTATTCATAAATTTCAAGTGATGACCCTGGGCCACTGAAGTGAGCTGAGACACATATATCTAGATTCATTCTTAAGATAATGCAAAAAGTGAGTCTAGCACAAAGACAGTAAGTAGATGGTGCTATGGCACAAATAATACTGTCATCGTCTTGCAGTGGGGAAAGGGTGGGGAAAAACAGGTTTGCAGTGAAAATATGGCCAGATTAATTTAAAATGATTTACATTATACTTAAAGCACATTTAAACATGCTTCAAAATCAACGCATTCACATTCATATACATGTTATTAATGTATGACATAAATATTTAATATTCCATAGCTCATAGGAGAAAGTGAGCTAAAGACAAATGCACAAATAAATTTCACTTCATTCTAATGTGACTGTGATCAAGTTTCAACATGAAACGGTGATGCAACATCAGCAGAGCTGCCCTCTGTCAGTTCACTTTTTTTGGTCATAAGATACTTTCTGCCATATTCCCCCTTGTCTGTAGAACACAGTTCTGTTTCTTAATGAAACGTCTGTGACCTGCTTTGGTCCAAACCCCACGAGCCCCACAGCAGTGTTCTCCCCCGTGTAAACAGCCCTGTTCAGAATGCCCACTTTCAGCACCTGTTCCTTTAAATGATAATGAGCCGCTCGCTGTTCACCCCGACCCCGAGCGCACAGCAGTGAGGAGCGAGGAGCAGAAGCTCTGGTTTTTAACCGTTTTCACTCTGTTCTCTTTCTTCTCCGTTTTTACTCAGTGCTCTTATTTCTCCGCGCTCGTTGTGTCTGTTTTGCTGAGTTTAACCTCATCTTTGCGCTCTCACATAAACACGGGTCCAGCGCTGTGATTGGACAGACTCAGACGAGGGGGCGGGGCCATTCTAAAGTCTCTGCACTTGACGTCAGAAGCGGAGCAGAATCAGAACAGCTTGTTTTATCCCATTGTTTTCTGGTTTGGGCAGCACACAGCAAACTGACTGGGGTCTAGTTTTACAGTGTGTGGATTGGTGGGCTCCAGATGTATGTTAATGTGCACATGATGCATTGTATATTTGAAGACACACAAATAAATGTCTGTATAAAGCTATTCGAATGTTCACCCATTCAATCAGTCCGTACAAACTGTTGTTGCTCTGAAGCTACTGTGCATGAACCTAAAGTCACCATGCTGAAGGCCAAGTGTGGGCCAGCTTTGGGCATTGGAGCAGTGAGATCTAATGTGAGAGGCCCATGTTCATTGTCCTTCTGCATCAAGGAATGCCACATTAAGACCAAACAACTCCAGACACCTACCAGAATCAAACTAGTGTTGAGACACACATTGCTCACGCTGGTGTTAAAATGGGCACAGTCATCCAGATAAGAAAGGGATTATGTGTGTTATTGTTTGTATTATATTTGTAAAACCATTCTAGAGCCAAATTGGTTTAATAACTAATATAACAAATGTGTAAAATAATCCATTTTCCTGTAGCTGTCTTTAATGTTAATCAAAGATGCAGACATAGCTCAGCCCTACTCACCTTGGGAAGGGGCTTCTTCTTGGCACAGTTGATGCCCCCGATTGTCACTATGTTGGGCATTAGAGGTCTAGGGTACTCAAAGGTGTAGTCGAACCTCATCAGAAAAATATCACCATTTCCAAGGACTTGTTTATAGCTTATGTCCCTCTTAAGGTACCTCCTGGTCAGTTCCTCAGAACTCCTGTAAAGTCGCTGACAAATGTATGACTCAAAGCCAATCATGAGCATGTTCTTGACCCTCTGAAGGAAGGTCATGGCATCTGTGTTGCCCGTAAATAAGCGGGGGATGTAAGAAGGAGGAGAGGGGCATTGGGCAGCTTCCAGGTCAAGACCACAAGGCAAACCACGCAAGAAATAAACGGCTGGAATCGAGAAGACGTCCGCTAAGATGGGACCGCAAGGCAGGAAAGGGTCAGTAAGCATGAGATCGAAGCCTTGTTCCTTCAGGTTCTTCATCAGAGGCTCGTCATAGAGAAGATTCTCACAGCTTTTCACCTGCATGTCTGTGAATCTGGTGAGCCTGTTGAAGTTTTCCACAACGTCAAACAACTTCTGAGGCTTCATCGCTCCCTCCTTGAAGTCATCTATTATACCATCCAGATCAGCTTGTGTGTAGGGCACCGTGAACGTTTGGGTGGTGTAGCTTCCATTCTTGATATGGAAGTTAGCCTCAGGCACCAGAACCAGCATCTCATGTCCTTTCTGAGATAATTCCTCCACCAGGATCTTCATACTGAGCCAGTGGCTGCCATCCACAGGCATGACCACAATCTTCCCCCCTCGCACCATCCCTAAAAAGCAGCAGCACACCAGGGCCAGCAGCCCCAGAGCCCCAACACCCTGCATTTGAACCATTCTGTTCTGTCTATGAAGAGCAATCTTAGAAAGACGTGAGCTGACTGAGCTTAAATGACCTGACCACTATTTTTTATAGGTTCCAGCCAGGGTGAAATAAGGGCGCAATAAACAAGGGTTCAAAGTACAGAGGGTAGGTGAGAGGCTTTAACTCTTTGAACTGTCAGGACTCGAGTGATGTAGTTCAGGATTAAACAAACCTCAAAAAGTCCTCCTTTGCTCTGTACCAACCTCAAACCTATGGTCCCCTGCTCTATAACAACCTCAAACCCATGGTCCCCCTGCTCTATAACAACCTCAAACCCATGTTCCCCCTGCTCTATAACAACCTCAAACCTATGGTTCCCTGCTCTATAACAACCTCAAACCCATGGTTCCCCTGCTCTGTACTAACCTCAGACCCATGGTCCCCCTGCTCTATAACAACCTCAAACCTATGGTCCCCTGCTCTATAACAACCTCAAACCCATGGTCCCCCTGCCCTATAACAACCTCAAACCCATGGTCCCCCTGCTCTATAACAACCTCAAACCCATGGTCCCCCTGCTCTATAACAACTTCAAACCCATGATCCCCCTGCTCTATAACAACCTCAAACCCATGGTCCCCCTGCCCTATAACAACCTCAAACCCATGGTCCCCCTGCTCTATAACAACCTCAAACCCATGATCCCCCTGCTCTATAACAACCTCAAACCTATTGTCCCCCTGCTCTATAACAACCTCAAACCCATGGTTCCCCTGCTCTGTACTAACCTCAGACCCATGGTCCCCTGCTCTATAACAACCTCAAACCCATGGTCCCCCTGCACTATAAAAACCTCAAACTCATGGTCTTCCTGCTCTATTACAACCTCAAACTCATGGTCTTCCTGCTTTGGACCAACCTCAAGCCCATGGTCCCCCTGCTCTATAACAACCTCAAACCTATGGTCCCCTGCTCTTTAACAACCTCAAACCAGTGGTTTCCTGCTCTGTACTTACCTCAGACCCATGGTCTCCTGCTCTATAACAACCTCAAACCCATGGTCTCCCTGCTCTGTACCAACCTCAAACCCATGGTCCTCCACTCAGTATCTACCTCAAACTATGGTCCCCAGCTCTATAAAAACCTCAAACCCATGGTTCCCCTACTCTGTACTAACCTCAGGCCAATGGTCCCCTGCTCTATAACAACTTCAGACCCATGGTCCCCCTGCTCTGTACCAACCTCAAACCCATGGTCCTCCACTCAGTATCTACCTCAAACTATGGTCCCCAGCTCTTTGTCAAGCACAAAGAAAAGTCTCCTGCTCTGTACCAACCTCAAACCTATGGTCCCCTGCTCTATAACAACCTCAAACCCGTGGTCCCCCTGCTTTATACCAACCTCAAACCCGTGGTCCCCCTGCTTTATACCAACCTCAAACCCGTGGTTCCCCTGCTCTGTACCAACCTCAAACCCGTGGTTCCCCTGCTCTGTACCAACCTCAAACCCATGGTCCCCTGCTCTATAACAACCTCAACCCCATGGCCCTCCATCTCAGTATCTACCTCAAACTATGGTCCCCAGCTCTTTGTCAAGCACAAAGAAAAGTCTCCTGCTCTGTACCAACCTCAAACCTATGGTCCCCTGCTCTATAACAACCTCAAACCCGTGGTCCCCCTGCTTTATACCAACCTCAAACCTGTGGTCCCCCTGCTTTATACCAACCTCAAACCCGTGGTTCCCCTGCTCTGTACCAACCTCAAACCCGTGGTTCCCCTGCTCTGTACCAACCTCAAACCCATGGTCCCCTGCTCTATAGCAACCTCAAACCCATGGCCCTCCATCTCAGTATCTACCTCAAACTATGGTCCCCAGCTCTTTGTCAAGTACAAACAAAGGTCTCCTGCTCTGTACCAACCTCAAACTATGGTCCCCATAACTGTACCAACCAGGAAACATGGTCCCCCTGCTCTGTACCAGCCTCAAACTATGGTCACTTGGTCACTTAACCCTCCCTCAGAAAATCAATAGAGCTCACCCTGTACACAGAGGTCTGAGTAAAGTTCAGCACAGTCACAGTGAGCTGAAGAGATGTGCGTGAGCCTCTTCACGGCTGTGATAAAGAGGAACAGATAAAGATGACTCTTACTCCAAAAACAACAGTGAGAGGGGAGTGAGGTTATACTGCGTCATGCTGAACACACCGGGAGCATTCAGTGACTCAGGGAGAAGTCTCCAATAAACAACAGGAGACACTCTCTCCTCCATGTGTGTGTATGTGTGTGTGATGTGATTGTGATGTGATGGTGGCGCTGTTACACTGAGTACACTCAAACTCTCTGAAGAGCCACAAAAACATCACTCTTATATGTTAGCTTTAGCATTAGCATCACACAAGTACAACACATTGCTGTTTGTAATCGTTTTGAGTTTAGCTAGTGCTAGAGTTACAGTTAGGTTTAGAATTGGGATTAAAGCTGATTTTTCACAGTGTGTTACCAGATGTTGTCAGGAACATCCAGGAACATATTTAGTTTATTGCAACATATTGTACAAATCATGGGAGACCTCATTTACTAAAATGTTAATATGTTAAAAAATGTCTTAGCCTGGTCTGATGACCAGTTCATACCATTGCCTTTATTCACTCACACACTCACACCTATGGACACTTTTGAGTCACCAATCCACCTACCAACGTGTGTTTTTGGAGCGTGTGAGGAAACTGGAGCACCTGGAGGAAACCCACGTGGACACAGAGAGAACACACCACACTCCTCACAGACAGTCACCTGAAGGAAACCCACGTGGACACAGAGAGAACACACCACACTCCTCACAGACAGTCACCCGGAGGAAACCCACGCAGACACAGAGAAAACACACCACACTCCTCACAGACAGTCACCCGGAGGAAACCCATGTGGGCACAGGGAGAACACACCACACTCCTCACAGACAGTCTTCTGGACTCGAACCCACAACCCAGGACCCTGGAGCTGTGCGACAGCCTGCAGCACCACCATGCCGGCCCTAAATTAAATCAAAGCCTCAGTAAAGGATTCCTAAATGAATGACAAGTTTAAACTCATAGCTAATGGTTGCAGCTGCTAGCAAGTGAAGCTAATTAAGCTTTCTGATTACTGAGGTTAGTCAGACTAGCATGCATTCCCAGCTGGCAAGAGAAACTTTTTAAAAAATCATAAGTTTACACCATGTTATTATTTTAAAGTCACTGTGTCAGGAAAGTTACATATTTGAAAAAAAAGCATGATAACTGACATGGTGAAGGTACATCAGCTTCATAGATATTCTTTGACATCCACATTAAAAATGTGCTGTCCAAGCAGCAGTGCATTGCTCCCAAACTTGGAAATTGGCAGCTTGGTAAGACTGACCAGAACATCACCTTTTTTTCTTTGCATCAAGTCTTCAATCAGAAATCAAATAATTTCCCAGGAATGATGCTGTAATATAGAGCTAGCTATGGGGTCCACATTCTCACTGGTGAAGCTAGTCCAGCTTTATGTATAGCAACAGTGCAGTTATTTTGGTCAGAATAATTGATAAGATGACCACCAGCTGACATAAACTTGACTTGAATTGCTAAAGTAAGAAGACAAGTCTGGGGGGAACATGCTAGGTTTTAAAACTTTTTTTGCTTTACACATTCAGAAATTATGTTCAATGACATCACTGCATTTCAGCCTGAAAACAGCACCATGTCAGTAATTCCAAATCCATGTGCCATAGAGTTTTGGTACGGCAATGTTTCTGACCTGTTATTGTCTACATGTGAATGTCCAAGACTGTGAACCAAGATCTGGCTTTAATTCCGAGGGCTGAATATAAAACTGTCAGTCAGTTGTGGTTGTGGTAATGTCCACAGCAGTGTCTGTTTGCCTCTTTAGAATCTAAATATCCCAGTTAAAATCTATCAAAATGTTGTTGCTGTTGATAACGCGGCTGAGATATTTGAAACCTGAACACTTACTGTGATACTCCCTCTTTTATTTCAAAGCTCTAGGAATGAACTGCAATCCGATCTCTATTTGAGGACCTCAGAGTCCTGACAACTGTGAAAAGTGAGATAGACTGTAAACAGCACGGCTTACCTGTGGCAAAGGGTTAGTTTTACTGTAAGACAGTCCTCCGATCATGACCATGTTGGGCATCAGAGGTCGAGGAAACTCAAAGGCAAAGTCGAATCGCATCAACCAGAGAGATGCACGGCTCATGATCTCCACCATGGACGTTTTTCTTTGGAGAAATCGAGTGGCGATATCATCTGCCTGGCTAAACAGAACTCTACAGGCCACGGGCTGCAGAAAAGCTCTCACCATGTTCACACTCCTCTGCCAGAAGCTCATGTGATCAGTAAACTGGGTAAACTTCTGTGGGACATAAGATACTGGACTTGGAATCTGGCTGACCATGAAATCAGCACCACAGAAATTGTTAACTTGAATATAAATGGACGGGATGTTGAGGTATTCCCCAACTATGGCTCCCACAGGCTCAAAGGGGTCTGTGAAGATAGCGTCAAAGTCCCAGTCCTTCAGAGTCTTCATCAGATCCTGATTGAACAGCAGGCTCTCTGCATTTTTCACTGTGAAGGTCTTTAACAAGTGCAGACTCACGAAACAATTCACAAACCTGGCCAAATCCGTAGAAGTGTCTGTGCTAACAATAGCATCCATGTTGTCAGAGAAAAGTTCTTGAAGCTGGGCTTTAGTGTAGGGAACAGGGTACGTAAGAGTGGTGGTGTGCTCTGAGGGCCCCATACTCAGACTCGCCTCAGGGATAACAACCACCACCTCATTCCCCCTCCTTCCCAGCTCCTCCACTAAAGGCTTCATCCCAGTCCAGTGACTGCCATCAGCTGGAATCACCAGCAGCTTCCCAGCCTCCACCGACCCCAGCCAGAGGAGATACACCAGCAGTGTGTGTACAGCAGCCGTCTCCATCACAAACCCAATGCTATTCAGACTCTTACAGAGAGAGCACTAGGTGTAGAGCAGTCTTCAGGTCTGTCCCCAAGCAGGATCAAGTTCACAATATAGATCCTGCAGTAGAGGCACCTTTGCACAGTGCTGTTGGGTAATCAAGTGGGAAGGACTTTTCCTGTTTTTGAACCAGGTTACAGACAGGAAAAGAAGACAAAAAGGGGACAAAGTTTAACAACTAGCCCCTGTACAGGATTAATTGCTCTAGAAGAACCCATTTCCACTTTACCTTCAACAGACACCATGGTAATCAACAGTATTTCAAACACATTGCGACAGAAAAACACTTACGAAGGCAAATGAGCTTTAGACAAAGACAATGAAAGGGTAAAATCGGTTTGAGACAGCTTCCAAGTAACAGGAGCTTTGAGAACAATGCAGATGAATTGCAAAGCACTCAAAAAGAAACACTACAGCAGTGGGGCAACAGCCAATGACTGCATCCACATAAATAAGTAAACACCAAAGATTTCAAAAAAACAACAAGTTAAATTCTCAATTTCTGTAATTGAGCTGTTGTCTTTATACAGTTTTTAAATAAATACAAGGTTTACATTTTGCACAGTGTTACAGTGTTTATTTGGGCATGTATTAAAAAAAAAAAAATATATATATATATATATATATATAAACTAGTAGTATAAGCTAGTAGTGTTGTATGTTCCATAGAGCCGGCCCCACCCACAGGTGTGGACATGTTTATATTGTTTAAGTTCAAGTGTCTTGTGCTTCCAGGCCACTGAGTGTCAGTGTAATCCCTGTTTTATTATGTGAAGTAAAGTCATGTATTGCTCATTTAAATGGTTCAAAGTTGTTTAGTTCATGAATAATAATAGTTTAAAATAAGCCCTTGATCAATGGTCATTCCTAGAAACACCTTCCACTCCCTGGGTGTGTCACTCTTCAGAGATCTTCTTAGTTCACATACTTTACCTTCAAGTAAAAATAAATAAATAAATTAAAAAATCCCTAATTCAACCACAGTCCAAAGACACAGCAACAGTGTGTAAGACAATAAATATGGATCAGAATAAGACAATAATCCCTGATTTGCAGGAAAAGTTCTAATTAATGGATGTCTTGGCAACAGATTCATACTCTGTACCTTCACCTGTGTGAGATTAGCAGCACACAGCTACGCAAACAGCAACAAATATCTGTCAGTCAGAATCAAAAGATACATTGAGTGTCTGAGTGACTGGGTGAGTGTGTGAAACTGTCCACAGGTGTGAGTGTGAGTGACTGTCCACATTTGTGAGTGACTGGGTGAGTGTGTGAAACTGTCCACAGGTGTGAGTGTGTGAGACTGTCCACAGGTGTGAGTGTGTGAGACTGTCCACAGGTGTGTGTGAGTGACTGGGTGAGTGTGTGAGACTGTCCACATGTGTGTGTGAGTGACTGGGTGACTGTGTGTGCGACAGGGTAAGTGTGTGAGACTGTCTAAAGGTGTGTGTGTGTGAGTGACTGGGTGTGTGTGTGTGCATGACTGGGTGAGTGTGTGAGACTGTCCACAGGTGTGAGTGTGTGAGTGACTGGGTGAGTGTGTGCATGACTGGGTGAGTGTGTGAGACTGTCCACAGGTGTGAGTGTGTGAGTGACTGGGTGAGTGTGTGAAACTGTCCACAGGTGTGAGTGTGTGAAACTGTCCACAGATGTGAGTGTGTGAGACTGTCCACAGGTGTGTGTGAGTGACTGGGTGAGTGTGTGAGACTGTCCACAGGTGTGTGTGAGTGACTGGGTGACTGGGTGTGTGACAGGGTGAGTGTGTGAGACTGTCTAAAAGTGTGTGTGCGTGTGTGTGAATGACTGGGTGGGTGTGTGAGACTGTCCACAGGTGTGTGTGTGTGTGAGTGACTGGGTGAGTGTGTGCATGACTGGGTGAGTGTGTGAGACTGTCCACAGGTGTGAGTGACTGGGTGAGTGTGTGAAACTGTCCACAGGTGTGTGTGTGTGTGTGTGTGAGTGACTGGGTGGGTGTGAGTGACTGGGTGAGTGTGTGAAACTGTCCACAGGTGTGAGTGTGTGAGTGACTGGGTGAGTGTGTGAGACTGTCCACAGGTGTGAGTGTGTGAGTGACTGCGTGAGTGTGTGAGACTGTCCACAGGTGTGAGTGTGTGAGTGACTTGGTGAGTGTGTGAAACTGTCCACAGGTGTGCGTGTGAAACTGTCCACAGGTGTGCGTGTGTGAGACTGTCCACAGGTGTGAGTGACTGGGTGAGTGTGTGAAACTGTCCACAGGTGTGAGTGTGTGAAACTGTCCACAGGTGTGAGTATGTGAGTGACTGGGTGAGTGTGTGAGACTGTCCACAGGTGTGTGTGAGTGACTGGGTGAGTGTGTGAAACTGTCCACAGGTGTGAGTGACTGGGTGAATGTGTGAGACTGTCCACAGGTGTGAGTGTGTGAGTGACTGGGTGAGTGTGTGAGACTGTCCACAGGTGTGAGTGTGTGAGTGACTGCATGAGTGTGTGAGACTGTCCACAGGTGTGAGTGTGTGAAACTGTCCACAGGTGAGTGTGTGAGTGATTGGGTGAGTGTGTGAGTCACTGGTTGAGTGTTTGAGTGACTGGTTGAGTGTGTGTAACTATCGGCAGGTGTGAGTCTGTGAGTGACTGGGTGAGTGTGTGAGTGACTGGTTGAGTGTGTGTAACTATCGGCAGGTGTGAGTGACTGGGTGAGTGTGTGAGTGACTGTGTGAGTGACTGGTTGAGTGTGTGTAACTATCGGCAGGTGTGAGTGTGTGAGTGACTGGGTGAGTGTGTGAGTGACTGGTTGAGTGTGTGTAACTTTAGGCAGGTGTGAGTGTGTGAGTGACTGGGTGAGTGTGTGAAGCTGTAGCTGTGGTCACCAATCGTCCTCCTTTACGTCCAACTCCAATTTACCCTCATCTGGAAGACAGTAATTAGATGGATCTGTTGGGTTCTGTTAGGGTTGGAAAGTAGAACTCTAGGGTCTGTAGTGGACCCCTGGTTTCAGTTATGTCACATTACGTCACAATTTTGTGCAGGAAATCCAACTGCCAGGATTCCCTTGGAATCACGAGGTAAAGGAGACCTGACTGAGCGTTATGTTCATAGGTTTTTTACTGTGTATCTGCTTGCCTTTAGTTGTCCTCTAGTATCGACCCTTGGTTAGTTATTAATAACACAAGCCCAGTAGCCAACCACAGCTGAGTTTAGCGCTGAGTTTGGGTTAAGAGAGAGATGAATGAAACGGAAAACAGACAAAATACCCTTCACTTGACCCACATTAACAGATGTGAGGCACACGCAGCCCAACAGTGCACCCCCCACCCCCACTCCTTGGTAAAACTGTGTACCCTGTTTGTACTTTTAAAAAGGCGGTATGAAAAATGTGGACACTGCCCATCCCCACTGGGTAACACCAATGATCTCTACAGAGTAGAGTAGGGTTTAATTTGTAACACAGATGGAAGTCTGTTATCTTATATCAAGGCTTACCACACTCAAGGCTTTGGGTTTAGTTACAGAAAATCCTCCGATCATGATCATGTTGGGCATCACCGGTCGAGGGAACTCAGAATCGAAGTCGAAGCGCATCAGTGACAGAGCTGCGCGGCTCATGATCTCCATTACGGACGTTTCTCTTTGGAGGAATCGTGAGGCGATCTCGTCCGCCTGGGTAAACAGACGTCTACAGGCCAGCGGCTGCACAAACGCTCTTAACGCGTTCAGAGTCCGCTGCCAGAAGTTCATTCGGTCGGAATAATAGGTGTAACGATGAGGAATGTAGGAAGGAGGACTCGGACACTGGCTGGTCAGGAAATGGGCGCTACAAGGATGGTTGACATGGAGGTAGATGGATGGGATATCAAGGTACTCCCCAACAATCACTCCTTTTGGTTCAAAAGGGTCTGTGAGAATGGCGTCAAAATCCCAGTCCTTTAGAGTCTTCATCAACTCTTTGTTGAAGAGAAGGTTCTCTGCATTATTGACAGTGTGGTTCTTGAGCACTTCCAGGCTCAGGAAGAGGATCCAAAATCCTCCCAGATTCTTAGATGGGTCTTCACTTATAATTCTGTCCAAACTGGATGATACAAATTTTTGTATGTCAGCTGTAGTGTAGGGAACAGGGTACGTAAGAGTGGTGGTGTGCTCTGAGGGCCCCATACTCAGACTCGCCTCAGGAATAACAACCACCACCTCATTCCCCCTCCTTCCCAGCTCCTCCACTAAAGGCTTCATCCCAGTCCAGTGACTGCCATCAGCTGGAATCACCAGCAGCTTCCCAGCCTCCACCGACCCCAGACAGAGGAGATACAGCAGTAAGCGTAGGTCAGTCATCTTCAGTAAATACTTACTGCCCCGTCTCCAGCCTTCACAGAAACCCCAACTGAGCTCTGTCTCACCGCTGTGGGCTGAAGTGCATGTCTCTCCTGGAGCTGGAGTAACCTTTGTTCAGTGAGGTGTTGAGTAATCAAGTGGGAAGGGTTTCTTTTGTAAACTCTGGTTTCTGAGCAAGTGATCAGGTTTAAAAGGAGGGAAAAGAAAGTAGACCAGACTAAATGTTTCACACTGCATCTACATTAACTTTGGTAAAATCCATAACAAATTAATTCCAGCACTCTTTAAAAGTGCCATACTCCCCCTCGTCTCCACAGTGGAACACAGTTCTGTTTCTTAATGAAGCGTCTATGACCCGCTTTGGTCCAAACTCCACGAGCCCCACAGCAGTGTTCTCCCCCTGTGTAAACAGCCCCTGTTCAGAACGCCTGCTTTCAGCACCTGTTCCTTTAAATGATAATGAGCCGCTCGCTGTTCACCCCGACCCCGAGCGCACAGCAGTGAGGAGCGAGGAGCAGAAGCTCTGGTTTTTAGCTGTTTTCACTCTGTTCTCTTTCTTCTCCGTTTTTACTCAGTGCTCTTATTTCTCCGCGCTCGTTGTGAGTTTAACTTCATCTTTGTGCTCTCACATAAACACGGGTCCAGCGCTCTTTAAACACTCAGCTTTGAAAGTATGAATTATTGTGTTTATATTAAAATCAGAGTTTAAAATGGTGCAATTTTAACTCGAGTGAACAATTATAAAAATCAAACAGTAACAAACAAATCTAAATCACAATCTGGTACTTTATATTCAGCATTCAGACATAAACAGTGCACTATAATATATTTATCTAAGCATTAATGGACTATAGTTCACAGAAATCACAATTAGATGCTTCCCACAAAAACTTCAGCCCTATTTCAAAGTCAAGTCCAAATTTATAGTGTGTTTTTCCAGTGGATTTTTTCACAAAGCTGCTTTACTTTACAGTACAATAACTTTCTGATCTCGGTTAGAACT